>NC_089791.1:64240155-64260155 GCF_040412425.1 Macrobrachium rosenbergii
AATGGTAATTGAGAGAGAGAGAGAGAGGACCTGTATCCCAGCAACCCCTGTTCCTAACTAACTGTTTCTGATTCAGTACTCCTCTTTTATCTTCAAGCCCTCCCAGAATACTCAAAGAATACATAAGTATATATACATTATACATACAGGTATACATGTACAGTATACATACAGGACTGGAGCTTCAAGCACCTTATCTCGGTGATTGACATCATCCGCTCACTCAAAACACCTGACCAAACAAGAGAAGTCTTTTGCAACCAAATTCTTGGTCGGCTGTCAGTATGTCAACTTTGTTCTCTCACTTCCCCATCCTTTCTACTCAAGATTATAGAAAACATAATAAGCATAGGGAGAGACAATAATTTCAGAATAGGCACACAGAACAAATGGGTAACTAGCATTTGGCCGATAGCTGTCAACTCGTCAACGATAACCAAAGAGGCCCTTGCCTTTCTCCAAACACTTGTGTAAATACAGGAAGCGGGTAAGCGATAATGGTTCAAAAATATCTCTCCCTCTCTGCAACACGTTAAGAATTCAAGTCCACAACACTTTAATGTACTGCACAATACAGTATATTAAACAACTGGAAAAAACATATCAAAACATATTTCAGAATCACATGATATACAATTTATCTGTAAGAAAAAGACATTTTAAAATCATATCATCATATCTCACAACAAGTGATGAATCTGCAAGCAAAACATCAAAAATTTCACAGAGATACATATCACACTTGCAGAGTGGTTTTATATATTATAACACATTATAATATTCCTCCCTCCAGAAGATTAATTATCTCGGGTTCGAATCCTACGATTCGGAATGGGATATATAATCTACAGTTACATTGCTCTCTCCAAAAATGTTCTCTCTCTTGTCACAACAAGACTATGCAAACAATCAGGGGAAGTACTATGGCTGAAAAACTTGCACAGAATAGCCAATAAACTCTAGGCACATTCACAAATCTTTGTAACTCTTTCACTACTTTAGAAACAAACTTGGCTTGCCAAATATTATCAAGTAATTGATCAATAAGAGGTAAGGGATAATTATCAGCTACACTGATGGAATTCAGTTTCCTATAATCAGTACACATCCTAAACAAGCCATCTGGTTTCTTCACTAACACGCAAGAACTGTAATAACTTGAACTGGGCTCTGCCAATCCATGCTGCAACAAACATTCAACTTCCTTTTTCAAAACATCTCAATGAAAGGGTGATACACAGTAAGTTCTTTGCTTGAATGGTTTAGCATCTTCTCTGATCTTTATCTCATGCTTTGTCAAGTCGGTACACTTAGGAATGTCTGTAAAGATCTCAGGGAAACTTTGAATCATTTCAGTTAATTCTTTGCTTTGTTCAACACTTAGATATTTTAGTTTGTTTTCTAAATTTTCTAATATTGAGGAATTGTTCATCTTGTTTTCAGCTCAGACTCGTAGCCATCATCATCCTCTGTAGATGAAGTTGTTTGGGTTCTAGACATAACCTCAGTTCTAGTCTCTGAGAAGTAGGGTTTCAAAAGATTTACATGTATCTTCCTCTGTCGTTTCCTTCTCCCAGGTGTTTCAATCACATAAGTTCGATCACTTAACTTTTCTGTTATCCTATAAGGACCTTGAAATTTATTTGTAAGGGGAAACCTTTTCACTGGTAAAAACACTAGAACTTGCTGTCCAACACTAAAATTTCTTAGCTTAGTCTTAGCATCATACTTTCTTTTCATTTTCTTTTGGCTTGTCTTCAAATTTTGTAAAGAAAATTTTCCAATTTCTTCTAACTTTTTCCTCAAGTTCTTCACATATTCTCCTTGGATTCCTCTTGATTTTCTTCCTAGTTTTCTGCAAGAATTTTCAACGGACCTCTCACGTCTCAACCGAAAATCATTTCATTTGGCGACCATCCCATACTTTCTTGATAAGCATTTCTAACCTCAAATAACATTAAGGGTAAACCAACATCCCATTCTCTTCCTGACTCATTACAGTACTTGGTTAACATACTTTTCAAAGTCTGGTGGAACCTTTGTAAGGCTCTTTGAGTCTCTGGGTGATAAGCGGTAGATAACTGTTTCACTCCTAGCAAGTTCATCACATCCTGGAATAATTTTGAGGTAAAGTTCGTCCCTCTATTACTTTGTACAATTTCTGGAATTTCAAACTTGGAGAAAAATTCCACCAAATTCTCAGCAAGTACCTTTGCATTTATACTTCTTACAGGAATCGCCTCAGGATATCTTGTTACGGGGCACATTAATGTCAACAGATATTCATGTCCTTTCTTTGTTTTTGGAAGTGGACCAACCACATCTATTATCACCTTGCTAAAGGGTTCTCCTCTAACTTCTATTGGTTGTAGGGGAGCTTTTTGAATAGTTTCATTTGGTTTTCCAGCTATCTGGCATGTATGACACTCCCTGCAAAATTTGCTAACATCCTTGTGTAGTCCAGGCCAAAAAAAATACTTCATAACTTTCTCAACAGTCTTCCTGATTCCCATATGTCCAGACTCATGTGCTACTGCTACCACTTGCTTCCTCAATGGATATGGAATCAAAATTTGATGATATTCACCCCATTCAGCATTTCCTGGTATATCTGCAGGTCGATGCTTCCTCATTAGCAATCCTTTCTTTAGATAATAACAGGTAGAAGTTTGTTGCATCTCTTCTTGATCAACAACTCTGAAGAACAGATCAGCCAACGTTGTATCCCTCTTCTGCAGTTCCACTAGCTTCTCCCTACTCACTTGACCAACTTCAAGGGCTGAACTCTCAATATCTGTTAACTCTGCTTCTGTAGTTTCACTACTGTCTTCAGGAACACTTTAACTACTCGGAGTCTCTTTAATAACAACAGGATCCTCTTCTTCTTCAGAAATCTCTTCATTACTAACACTAGGGGAAACTTCACCTTCCTGGAACAGCTCTTCTAAGCTTAAAGATCCTTTTGGTGCAGGTAAATCTTCATTTTCTTCATTTCTATGCTCTGTTCTCTTCATACCCCTGGTAGTTACACAACTTGGAAATAGCTGGGGGTTTTTCTTGTCTAATTCTATCGTAGGACTAATCCTTAACGGTTTGTCTGTCACTACAGGACAAGGAACGAAGGGAACACCACCAACTTCATTACCCAGTAAAACATGCACACCTTCAACATCTAGTGAGTCCTTTACTGCAAAATCAGTGTTTCCTGTCACTAATTCGCATGACAAATGCAAGCGGCATATAGGAATTACTTCCTCTCCTCCTATACCCTTTAAAATAATTGAATCTCCGGTGAGATTCTTCTCCAACTGTGGGTGAGCACCACGAACTACCACACTATGGCTACTTCCTGTATCACGTAATATCTTCACTGGTACCTGTACACTCAAAGAGGGAGTTGTCAGCATTCCTTCACAGATATATGGCTTAAAAGCCTCCTCACCGATCAGCCACTCACTACTGGAAGTTGCATTTCCACTGGTTGCTAGGCACTCTGCTTGTCTGGTTTCATTTTTTCCCACATGGTTCCTCGTAGTTGGCTTTACCTGGTTACCTCTCATCACCTGTCCAACTGGCTTAATCTGCTGGTGCACCTCGAAGCATTCTCAACTATAATGTCCTGCTCTTCCACATTTGTGGCAACCAACATTAGTTTTCTGCACTTGTCTTGAGAATAGACTAGAAGGGGGGGGGGTTAACATTCCACTGCTGTGGGGCATATCCTGTGGGGTTTCTCACAGTAGGCCTACTGTTCTTAAAACTCGACTGAGACCTATAACCTGTAAATTGTTGGTTCTGGTACTTAACATTATAATTCTTTTTGCTGGATATTATGTTATAATCCTCACTCAGAGTAGCAGCTTTATCAAGTTTCTTCACCTCTCTCTCTCTCTCAAATAAGCCGTTATATATTCAGGAATTCCTCTTAGATATTGCTCTAAGACCACTAATTCTTCAAGTTCGTCCATAGACTTAACTTTAGCCGCCTCCAGCCATCGTCTAAAGCATCTCCTTACTTTGTAGGCATAATCCAAGAAAGTCATCTTGTCATCCTTCTTCAAAGGTCAGAATCTTTCATTGTAATATTCAGGGGCCATCTGGTAAACCTGTAGCACACTGTGTTTGAGTACCTTGGACTCTTTACACTGATCAGCTGATAAGGCTAAATAAGCACTTCTTCCTTTACCAATGAGAACACTCTGTAACAAGACTGACCATTTATCCTCTGGCCATCCCATACCTGAAGCCACTTTTTCAAAGTGATCAAAAAACTCATCTGGAGCTTCTTCTGTAAATTTTGGAATTAACTTCTGTATTCTTACTACATCAAACACAGGGTCTGCATTACCTTGGATATAGTTATACGGGTTTACAGGTAGTATGGATCGAGCTCTGATTAACTCCAACTCCCTTTCATGTTTTGCTTTTTCTCTTTCTTTTTTTTCTTTATCAGCCTGCATCCGCAACCTAAGCAACTTTTCTTCTGATTCTAGCACCTTCAGTCTACCCCAAAATTCTTCTGTTTCTAAACTTCTAAGTTCTGCCTCTACATCACTGTTCTCATTCTCTTGCCTGAGCTTATTTGTAAATTCTACTTCAGCTGCATTCAACAATTCATATGCCTCCCTTAACTCCCCATATACTTTATCAGAGCTTATTAATGCCTGGATTGCGACACACTTGACTTGTGACTCAACCATATCAAAAGTAACATTACCCCCACATGTCACTGCTAAGAGAGTCCACTGTGCCTTAGTCAGGTGAGATTCAGATAACTTTCTGATGGTTGGAGCGCTTAAGTTTTTCCTGAACTTCAAACAGAGCCATTTTCTCTAGTTTACTCAACAAAAGGGTTTACAATACACTTCAAAACAATTATATGGTCACTCTCCTACCAAAATATATTCCTAACACCACCAGTATAAACCATAAACCAGAGTGATATTCTGTTTAGTTCTTCCTGGACGATGGGCACCAAATATTTTGTTTAATTCTCCCAGATCTGGCCATCAAATATTTTATCACTGTTGGATCCTGGGTTCAGTCCCATTCACTCTCATTCAGTCTGTCTAATCCCATTCAGTTTTATTTAATCCCGTCTTTTCCCAGGTCTGGCCACCAAATATTTTGTCACTAAGTGATCAAGCACCTGGTTATTACACAAATAATAAGACCAAAAAAGTTACCTCACTTCGACCAGATACTTGAAACCTCATAACAAAAATATTAAGACTGAATACTCTAAAGGTACAGTGATCCCATAAAATTTACTTATCACTTGAGAAAACCAATGTAACTTTATCAAGCTATGGGTGAGGTAACAACTAATAAGCTATAAACAGACTAGTGGAAAATGGGCATCTTTTCAACAAACACTCTAACGGTTTCCCTGGTTCTATTTCACCTAGATAAGTCTCAGGTGAACAAACAGATATATCACTTACCTTGTACACATTCATTAATTTCTCTAATGGCTGGTGGTCAAAATGAAACACTGTGCTTTTAAAACTTTAAACAGCCAAATTTATTTCTAAGTTCAAAAGTTATATGCAGAGTTCACAATCTCAAAAAGATTTACTGTTATCTGACAACAGTGTAAGATTTAAGCCATTAACTTTCACTCAAGGTTTAAACATATACCTGATTAATCAAACCCAACACAAGTGTTCACTAAAACATCAATAAATGGAAGTCAATACAAGTACTCACTGAAATCTCAATAATAAGTATGCACTGACAAAATGTTAAGCAATCACCAACACAAAACTTTGGAAAACACTTTCTAATTATAAAATTAGAGTAATATGATAACAGACATATAAGAGTGAAATATGCAAAAATGGAAATATACCAACAGCCATTTCACTAAGACAAAAATATGTTTAAAGATTATATCAATCTTTCAAAAGATTACCTTCACTTTTAAAAAAGTTAAACTCACGTCTTCCTAAGACTTTCTCAAAGACAACACTGCCAAGTCACAGTGATATACACAATGATATATAATTAGTAGCAAACGCATTAGAATTCACTAAAAGAGATATTATCCAACTCTTATCAAAATAATAACTCTCTTTTACCTAGGACATCAGTTTAACTCTTAACATAATAAAAACCAGTAAACATCACATCACCTTTTATAAGTGGTACACCATTATACACTTTACACAGTGCTTGCACAATATAAATACCTTAGACCACTCTTACAAAATGTATACACTTCGTGGGTGAATTTAACAAAACTTGTACAAAATGGGAAAGCAACCAGTATAACACCCTTATACATGAATGGTAATTGAGAGACAGAGAGAGAGAGAGGACCTTTATCCCAGCAACCCTTGTTCCTAACTAACTGTTTCTGATTCAGTACTCCTCTTTTATCTTCAAGCCCTCCCAGAATACTCAAAGAATACATAAGTATATATACATTATACATAAAGGTATACATGTACAGTATACATACAGGACTGAAGATTCAAGCGCCTTATCTCGGTGATTGACATCATCCGCTCACTCAAAACACCTGACCAAACAAGAGAAGTCTTTTGCAACCAAATTCTTGGTCGGCTGTCAATATGTCAACTTCGTTCTCTCACTTCCCCATCCTTTCTACTCAAGATTATAGAAAACATAATAAGCTTAGGGAGACACAGTAATTTCAGAATAGGCACACAGAACAAATGGGTAACTAGCATTTGGCCGATAGCTGTCAACTCGTCAACGATAACCAAAGAGGCCCTTGCCTTTCTCCAAACACTTGTGTAAATACAGGAAGTGGGTAAGCGATAATGGTTCAAAAATATCTCTCCCTCTCTGCAACACATTAAGAATTCAAGTCCACAACACTTTAATGTACTGCACAATATATTAAACAAATGGAAAAAAATATATCAAAACATATTTCAGAATCACATGACATACAATTTATCTGTAAGAAAAAGACATTTTAAAATCATATCATCATATCCCACAAGAAATGATGAATCTGCAAGCAAAACATCAAAAATTTCACAGAGATACATATCACACTTGTAGAATGGTTTTATATATTATAACACATTATAATATATATATATATATATATATATATATATATATATATATATATATATATATATATATATATATATATATATATATGCTGAAAATAACACTAGAACGTGGTGTATTTATGCAGATATGCTACAGGGAAAATGTAACACTGGATGTGATGATTTCAAATATAATGCCTATTTACTTAAGAATGAACCATTTAAGAGCAAGAATTAAATAAAAACAAGCACTTATAAAGAACTCTCCCGGCAAACTAAAGGATGTGTATATCAGTCTCCAGTTAAATCTTGTGAAAATTTTTAATTGGTCAAACTGGGAAATCATTGGAAAAGGGAATAGAACAGCATAGAAAATGCGTAAGATATGCAAAGGTGAACTGTAGAATTTTCGCACATGTTGGTGAAAACAATCATGCAGTCAATTGAACAGGGCAAAAACATAGTTTATTCCAGTAATATACTGGAAAGAAACATTATCGAATCCAGTTTTTAAAAAGGAAGTTTTTGTAAAAATATGAATATCAGTCAAGGCATGTATAAACTTGATCCATTTATTTCAAAAGAAAAGTGTAATGTTTCTTAGTACTTAGTGACTTAGTACAAGGACAAAAGGATTGAGGCAACTCACACACATGAACATGAATTTATAAACAGAGTACTGCCCTCAGACTCTTATGAATTTACTGACCCTCCCTTGTTACGCTCGTATTATCCGTCGAGAATGTATATATATTGTAAATTTCTACCATTATGTATCAGCCCTCCCGAAGATGTCTTAGATTAAAGACAAAACCGGTCAGGATTTACACCCAGTTTTCGAGATATCTATGAGAGCGCAACACACACACACACACACGCACACATAATATATATATCTATTCATATACTGTATATTCTGACGCACGTATAATTCTATTTCATTATTTAATTATTTCTTTTTCTCTTTTATCTGTGAATAGTCAGGAAACCGGAATTTACTCAAAATACACGGAAAATAAATTTTTAGTTGCCTAAGATGAAACGGTTTCTTAAATTCAAACGTTGGAACTAGGTAAAGAAGTGGTACTAACAGACCATACACACACACACACACACAAACACAACACACATACACACACACACACACACACACACACATATATATATATATATATATATATATATATATATATATATATATATATATATATATGTGTGTGTGTGTGTGTGTGTGTGTGTGTGTGTGTGTGTGTGTGTGTGTATGAAACTGTTCTTTTAATTTCAAACGTTGGAATTAGTTTCAACGTTTGAAATTAAAAGAACAGTTTCATCTTAGGCAACTAAAAATTTATTTTCCGTATATTTTGAATAAATTCCGGTTTCCAGACTATTCACAGCAATGAATAAAAGAGAAAAACAAATAATTAAATAATGAATTAGAATTATACGTACGTAAGAATATGAAACTGCATGTTAGTGTGTGTGTGTGTGTGTTGTCTTCGCGTCTTTGTACTGCAATACCCACATTTTGTTTACGAGTATGACTTACTTGTGGAAGAATGTGCGTGCTTACGTAGAGAGAGAGAGAGAGAGAGAGAGAGAGAGAGAGAGAGAGAGAGAGAGAGAGAGAGAGCTTGCAGATAAGGCAACACCAGAGAGGTGAAGAGAGAGTGAGAGTGACAGAGACACTGGAATTCCCCCTTGGTCTCATAATAGCCAAAGTTTAGCCCCAGGAATAACCAACTGGTCCCTCCTCCAGATATGAATATTATCAAAACTATTACCATTTGTACGTCAAACTTAACACGGATTATTACTTGGAACCGCTTCCTATCACGTCACCACAAAGCCATACACACACCTTCGGCGCTTCCCTTCCCCCCACCCCCCTTACGTTCCCCTTACACAAAAGCTCCCCTCGTCTACCCTCGCTATCTGGTGCTGCACCTGCAGCGCCTCCCTCCCCTCAGGCGGTGTTAATCAAACACCCGGGGTGATGTATGAACTCTGTTTTTTATTGTTATCGTGAAACCAGTTGTAGAGTCATGAGTTACCTCCGGGTTTTACGGAAAAGAGTTTGGTATAAATTATCTGGCCACGTCATGAATGGGGTGGCTATAAATTTCTCTCTCTCTCTCTCTCTCTCTCTCTCTCTCTCTCTCTCTCTCTCTCTCTCTCTCTCTCTCTCTCTCCCCTCAATGGTGGTTCTTGTTCAAGCTAGAGAGAGAGAGAGAGAGAGAGAGAAACTCCCAGGGTTGTATTCAAGATGCTATTCCACGAGAGGGTTTAGCCAAGGTATTTCATCGTTATTTTTGCTGAAGTTTTGAATTTATTTCTTCTTTCTCCTTTTACCATTTTATTTAAGGCTATATATAACCAAGAATAAATACATATAAATTAATTAGGACACAGGCACGCCACAAAAACGACGTCTAAAACCGTTATATTATAAACACGTGCGCTATTCAAGAAGATAGGGTCATTGAAATTACATAACTCAATTCATACTTTATTCCTTTAATGATTAGCGCGTAAGAAAGGCAAACGTTTTCCTGCTTCACAATATTGTTATTGTCTGCGTTTAACTGTTAACTCCTCAGCGGCCATTCTTAAGAATTGCAAAATCTGCCAAAGATGGTTTATCAATGAAAAATAACCTGGGAAGTACTACACTAGTAATGTTCATTATAACATCATTTAAGCAGATATTGCAACGTTCTCTTCTTTTTTACCTCCAGACATTTGATGTGCATATTAATTCGAGTTCTCAAAACATTCATGGATGAATGTACGGTTAGTTTCGACTAAGATGGATGATACTTTGCCCCATAGAAAAAGAGATTTCATAAAGTAACACAACCAAACATGCGATCATCTTTCGCTTTATGGAACAATTAGCTTTCTATCTACCTTTACCATGTTCAGAGGTTACTTTTTATGGATTTCTCCTAGATAGTGACCCCTAGAAAAGTTCGTGGGTTGTTATCTAGGACTAATATTTCTTTGGGGTCATTGTTTTATGATATTTACAGTCTTTTGTTTATGCTTTTACGGGTCTAACACGCCCAAAGGTGGATTCGGGTTAAAATTTTTATCTAGGAAAGAAATTAAATAATTTGCTCATAACTCTGATATTCGGGTTCATTGCTCAGTCTTTGCACTACGGCGAGTGACGTTTTATTCTGACGTCTTTCAGAGGAATTGCCATGACCCCGGGGCTGCTGCAGCGCACGGTTTCGTCATTCTACCAGTGCTTCTGCATGCTGTTATACTTTTCATGTATGCTCGTCCCCTGCATTGATGACGCTCTTGCATTCTTTATCAGAATTTCTGGGTATTCTGATGACATACTGATATGATAACGTCTCCACTGTCTGTGCGTTCACCACTAGTGTTGCAAGTAACTTTCTTACTTTATCTAAGTTTGGCACTAATTTTGATATAGTTCTCAAACTTGATATGTTTGAGTTAGAGCAGACAGCAAATGGAGTATTAGACCTTATTGATAATTCTATATAGTGTGTGAGCGATGGCAGGTTGTCACTGACTAGGCAACAGTATAAGGGCGCGTGATATTATATCTAGGAAGTAATCCCATTTCAACTGATATTGTCCTCAACAGATGGCTATTTTTAGGGTTATATGATGCTGAACACCAATGAATATGTTGAGGGAAGTGTTAACTCTCAGATCACAGATCTGGATACCAATATCAAATTATTCCAGTCATTTATGTCATTTGCTTTTGGCTGTCATTTATGTTTTTGTATGATGTTTCAACGGAAACCATGATAACAGCAACAAACCCTTTTCCTGAAACCCCAAATTTTAAGATTCCCACTCTTCCATGTCATGACTTTAAAGCATCTATCAAAAATTACACAAAGTTGATGGTTCCAGACTACTGCGTAAAGATAGAACCTGTGTACATGTTTTAATATATTTGATGTGTTTGCTGTTGAGGGGAATGTGCGAAAACCGTCTGGAAAAGTTGCCATGTTTTTTGTGTGGTAGAAATCATCCCAAAAATACCGACAGCTGTCGAGAAGTTAAGTAAGAATTCTTATATACTGTACCATTGTTCCTCACTTTAGATATATGCTGCCATACAAACAAAAAAATAATACGGACAAAATAATAATAATAATAATAATAATAATAATAATAATAATAATAATAATAATAATAATAATAATAATAATAATAATAATAATCTCGGAAATTTTAACTCTCGAAACAAACAGGTCATTCCCGTTTCCATTTGTCATCAAAATCCCCTTTGGTTTGATAGAAATATTTTGAAGATTTTAATAACGGATTTCAATATTCTTTACAAAATCCCTGTGTGGGCTGTGATTCATTCTATTTATATCAGATTAAGGACTCAAATAAAAAGTAATCACCGATAATATTCCGTCAAAACGGGGCTAAAGGGTAATGAGCTTTTTGTTCATTTATGTGAAAACTCACATAGAGGCGATTGGTGGCACGATGGTACAATATCAATATGCAATACATTTTATGTTTTTATTTATCTTACATAGAGAGGTTATCGCATAATACCTCATGTTCAGTTTCCATCAGATACTGACTCCCACTGTCCTGCCTAAGAGAAATTTTAAATATGAAAGTTTTACGTATTAATGACGGCAATGTCTGTCCATTGCTGTATTGTAAAAAATTGTTTCTCAAAATGATACCCATCGTTTAAACTAAACTTTTTGTAATCATGGACAAAATTTTCTCTACTCCAACTCTATTCTTTTAGATTACTAGTGTTGCATAGGAATATTTTCCAAGCTTCCCTAGGTATGAATTTGCTCTAAATGTTAATTATAACTTCTTATCTAGCTGTGACATGTGGATTGTCGTTGATGATAGATCTGCTTCGTGCCCAACTTCAAGTGGTTTTCTTTTGAGTCCTGTATGTTTTCCTTGGTCAGTGCATCTTCAGTTCTCCAAATTTCATACTTGTCCAGCCAGTTATCCTCTGTTTGTACTCAGTCTCAGAATATTTTCTCTCTCTTCGTCCAGTAACTCAAATTGAGATGTTTACAGCACCTGTACTTCCATCTTGTATTAAAAAATCATATAGTCCAAAATGCTAAAATATTTACTGAAGTATTTGATTTTATTTTTGGCTGCTGAAAGCTCTTCTCTTCATCCCAGTTATTGAGAATTTATGATTACATTACATGTTCCAGTTTGAAATTTAATCTTCAAAATAAGTTGGGTGCCACATATTTTGGTTCCTTTATTGAGAAGAATGAATAGAAGTACTTCTAGTCGGTGACCTTTGCCATCTTCCCTCTTGGAACTTTTCCTTTCTGCCTCAGTTTGGCTGCTGCGTCATTCTTCTCTCCTCGTCTGTTTCTGTTTCCTCTGAGTCTTGCGTCTTCCACCCTTAAAGAGGCTAAGGGCCTATCACTTTATTTGCCCGTCATGCCCTCCGCTTTTTCCTCACCACTTTCTCCCTCTTGTCTCAATGTCCTGGGCTTCATAAGTAGGTTAGTTTTGCTGTCCCATCGGCTTCTTGGGCCCTCAAAAGTCCATATTGTTTTTTTCGTGGTTAGGCACCGCATTCATTTTATGTTTGTACTACACGGTTTGCATAAACATTTTGTGTGCTGCTACGTAGTGTGTATATATATTTTTTGTGATGTACAGAACTCATTATTACATTTTGTGTGCATTTAGTGTATATATTACATTTTTGTACTGTTTATTGTCTTTACACATTTTGAAGTTGTTGATACATAAAATTTTGTTTACTTCTTAGTGTGGTGTATTTAATTTTAAACCTGAAGATCTATTTTTGTAGCTCTAACGATTATTCATGGAAGGAAGCATTAAATGCAACTTTTAAATGCAATTGGAGCTGTCCAGCAGAGAAGAGCCATGAGCACTCTGCTTCATAATTCACCTGTTTTTATTTATGGTCTGGACTCGATTCTGTTTCATCTTTCACATAGATGCTACCAGTGACCCATTATGATCCAAATTCAGTCAGCTGCCTTTGACGTTGCGCTTGTATGATTCTTTGTTACGTATCTTGAAACCCTAAGCATTCCTGGTTTCACATTGCCACAGATGGATGGTGCCAACTTAAATCTGGTGATTTAAATAGCCCCTAACCTTTGTTTCTTCTTAAATTGTGGAACACTTTGCTCTTTTGTGTTAAGCGAGTCTGCATTGGTTCAGAGATAAATTCAGCATTACCAGAGAAACCGAAAATTAACATCAAATTCTTTTTTCCATTTTTTTTTTACAGTTACTTAGTAGTGTTTTAACTGTTTGTCAGTGCTTACTCTCCTTTACATAAAGAACGATCATTGGAACAAGAATGTTAAACGAGAATAATAACTGGAAAAACTTTATCTGTACCCTAATCGAAGGCCTTCGAATATGTTTTATTGAACGACGCTAGATATTTCCGAAGACTAGAGGAGGGTTGTCTCGATACATGAAAAAAAAGGTCGATTGAAAATCGAGGTAAATTTATGCATGATCGATGAACTCAATTTTACAGTAGAATACAGGAACGCTTGGCTAGTCTGCATACAAGCATACGTTATGTGATATTTGAAATATTATATATATATATATATATATATATATATATATATATATATATATATATATATATATATATATATATATATATATATATATATATATAATATATATATATATATATATATATATATATATACATATATATATATATATATGTATATACATATATATATGTGTATATATATATATATATATATATGTATATATATGTGTATATATATATATATATATATATATATATATATATATATATATATATATATATATATATATATATATATATATATATATATATATACAGTATGCGTGTGTGTGTTGGTAGGTATTGAGGGGGAAACATTTGGCCATTCCCACTTTGAAATGTATCAATTGATACTGCAGCATGTAATACACGTGCATGAGTTAATTATTTAATAAACTCTAAATGAAGCGGTTATCTGGAATATTTTAAATATAGCATTTGTTGTTAATGGTTATGGTACCGCTGCGGCGCAATACCTGTGTTTTGATGTGAATACGTGTTTGTTATTTGAAATTCACTGCCTATATGTTTTACTTCCCCTTTATACATATTTTTTCCCCTTTAATACGATATTTAATTCAGTCAGTAAAGTCAGTTGTAAGCATAAAAATCTTCATTCTTACACTATATGAAGGCATTGTTTTTGTCATTGCATGCCATTCATGGAAAAGTAAGTGTCTAACTGGTTTGCACTCGGCGTTCAGTTTCATTCAGTCGCTGCTGTATCACAATTTCCAGAGGACAAATAGTTGCCCTCGATCCAGAATCGACCTCGACCTCGTACTTGCTGCACATGATAACAAAGCTGAATTGACACTTAAGGTCGTCGAATCTCAGATTAGGGGTGTGGTTCAAAGTATTACATATATGCTGCACACTACACAGAGCCGTTTCCCTATAAAAGCCTCATTCAGAGAAAAAGTGACTGTGGTCACTGTCCAAGTCGTACATCAGGTGCTGAATCGTGAATAAATCCCCACAGACGCCAGGGGCAGGCGTCACTCCAGAGGTAGTTGGTCCACTGGTATAGTGGTTAGTGTCGTGGCATCCCTGAGGGCTATGAAAAGTCACTGGCTCTGTATCATGATCAGTTACTGCTGCAGTGTGGGATCTGCGGTGGGAGGTTGAAACCAACATTCTTTGGAAGCTTGAATTTAAAGTTAATCAAATTGGCCCCTGTGCGCTTATTCCATGTGAATAGGTTTCATCTACTGAAATAATAATAATAATAATAATAATAATAATAATAATAATAATAATAATAATAATAATAATAATAATAATAATAATAATAATAATAATAATCTACAAAACGTTTTTCTGTAATTTTAGTAAAAAAATAAATAACAGGTTTTCCTTTCTCGTCGGTATTAAGACAAAGTATCTGTGAAGATGGAGGAAAACAGGCTTCCTCGCGCATATCCAGACTGTGATGTGTTCTTTCATTAGGTTTTGCAAATTTTCAGCTTCGCCATTCTTCCCAGTTAAATTTTTTCTTACAAGACCTTTTAACTGTTCTATCCACGACTTGCCTGAATGTTTGAATGAAGAATATTTAACAATTTTGTCTGATGGTCAATCGTCATTGGCTTAGTGTTGAGGCTAGATGAAATTTATTGGAATTTATAGTGGTACAGGAAACCGAGAGATATTTTCAAGTTACTTCGTATGTTCTTTATCTGTGAAACCACAACATATTGCAATGTGAAAGTTTAAATTTTCGATGCCTAGTATATGTATACAGTATATCTGGTATACGATGAAATGCGAATGTTTGTACGTATGTGTAAAATTTATGTTCATAAGTTCGTTTATATAATGCAAATGGAAGGAATATTGAATGAACACGATGATTTAGAAACGTTTGCTTCGTAGTTACTAACAACGCCTTCACTGATCATGGTAGAACGATAATTAGGAAGAACATTATTAATGTGCGTTTGGTGTTCGTCTAGAAGAAATGGTTATTATGCTTTTCGTAATTAAGGCAACTAGGATGAAATGGGTTGGCAGAGAATTAGACAATTATAATTGTTGTTAATCTTTCCTCCAGATTTGCTCTTCGTTCCCCTGTGCCGCTAATTCGTGTTTATATTTCGATTATCACCACTTCATCTGTCACACTTCTTACATTTGTCATCTTGGCTGAATGAAAGTAAAAGTAATGTTTATATCTTATTGCCCTGTCATGCTCTGTTAAATAATTTCCAAGTGACTGTACGTGACTTCCCTTCTTGTAAGGGCTTACAGTAAATGTAGTTTTTTTATGTGGAATAATGCAGACTCTCGTGTTCTCATTTTCATATTGTATATGTATGTAAACGAAGAACATTCCGTGTTACAAGGATATACGTCTAAACCGAAAATGTCTAATCTAAGATAACTGCATTTGGTAATAATCCTGAGGGATAATGATGGTAAATTACCTGTCTGATGTTAGGAGCTCATAACTTTCTGATTCGATCAAAACCACACAATATGGACAGGGATGTCTTAATTACTTTGTGTTGGCCTTGATTATAAGTCACGATGTGAGTAATAGCGTCGTGATTTTTTCGTGAGAAGTGTAGCATTAAAGGAATAACTTGATTGATAATTATTGTATACCCAAGGGATGTTGGTTAAAAAACGATTTGTGATGGCTGGGATCTTCCTCTCTGTACAAGATCTGTTACGGATATTAGGTATGAATTGACCATAATCAAAGATAGCCAATGTGCGTGTGAAAGAGATTAAAAAATAGCCAGTGTGCGTGTGAAAGGGATTCAAAGATAGTATGCGCGTGACAGGAATTCAAAAATAGACAGGGTGCGCGTGAAAAGGATTCAAAGATAGACAGTGTGCGCGTGAAAGGGATTCAAAAATAGACAGTGTGCTCGGGAAAGGGATTCAAAGATAACCAGTGTGCGCGTGAAAGAGTTCAAAGATAACCAGTGTGCTCGTGAATGAGATTCAAAGATAGCCAATGTGATTGTGAAAGAGATTCAAAGATAGCCAATGTGATTGTGAAAGAGTTTCAAAGATAGCCAATGTGATTGTGAAAGAGATTCAAAGATAGCCAATGTGCGCGTGAAAGGGATTCAAAGATAACCAGTGTGCGTGTGAAAGAGTTCAAAGATAGCCAATGTGCGTGTGATAGGTATTGTGTTATGTATACATGTACCTGTTTTCTATTAGACTGTCATAAGTAAGACATACCCTTTAAAATATTCTTGGGAAATCAGCTGAATCAGAGCTAAAATTTTAGGCACTGGCTATTAAAATTTTGTGCTTAAATCAAGCTCCACTGAGTATGACAGGTCCATATTGTGGTATATGGTTTTTATGTGAATGTTGGGGCTTGGGAGGGGGACCTTTATTCAGGTCTTTAGCTTCAAGACGCAGTTTTCAGCTAAACAGCGCTTTTATTCTAACATTGCTATCACTCAGGTCATTACTGTTGTAATTTTACTTACTAATTACTGGCGTGCATTTGCAAATCTTTCTTATTTTTTATTATTTCTTTTCGATGTACTGACGAATAGTATATTACTAATTTTCTCTTTCTTGAATGCAGAATGTGAAAATACCTTGATTCTACTGAGGTTTCTTAGCCTTTATTATAAGGTTTATATAAAGGGTTCTGAAGGTTTTTATATTATCCGTGGTATCTCAGAAATATATATATATATATATATATATATATATATATATATATATATATATATATATATATATATATATATATATATATACAATATATAGTATATATATATTATATGTATGTATATATATATATGTACAATATATATATATATATATATATGCATGTATATGTATGTATATATATATATATATATATATATATTATTCCGTAGGTGAGAGGCATGGATCTCAACTCTCGTTTGCTGGGATTGTGGTTTACTCCTGACCTGCTGCCCACCAGTTCACCCAGCTAGATACATTTACTAACATCTTGTAAGCAAGGAAAATGGGTTGGGCAGGGGGATGACTAGCAGCTTTATCCCCAAAGGAGAAAAAGATACACGGTGAAAAAGTGAGAGATAGTTATCTAATGCAGTATGTATCTAAATATTTTTTTTTCTTTGGTTAACAACAATACAGTAATTCAAACTTTCCCCACTTAGATCAAGGCCAGCCTCTCTCACCACTGGCTTCCATTTAATTATGCAAAGTGAATGTAACTCGGTACGAACTTTGGTATGGTACACGACATATTAAGCTATAGATTTGCCGTCTTGACCTTTCTTATTTTTCCTTCATTTTTTCACAATATAAGTACATTAGTTAATATATATTAACCATAATTTTTTGTCACATTCTCCGTGACATTTTTCACATTCCCCAACCATTCGGTGGTTCGAATCCCCCAGGTGACGGATCACTTATCACTTATAAATTCCCTTTCGGTGCATGTTTTCCGAGGCTGAATGAATTTGATACTGAACGAAATTTGTAACTTAATATTTGTGAATAAATTAACCATATGAAAACAACTGTGCGTGTGTCTGGACATTCCCGATCCCAGTGTGTGTGATTGCGATTGTGCGTACACAAGAGTTCGGCCATAATACGAATTTTCGAATTGAAAGCATTGGGGCTTTAGTACACGTTTCTTCACTTTCTTTTCGTGGGCGATAGCCACATATTGGACACTCACATACTGCGATGATTTTTTTTTCTTTATAAAATCTTGAAAAGTAACGATTTCGGAACAAAACCTTGGGAGAGCCCATTCCTCCATTCATGTCTCTTCATAATAGGATGGGGATGAACCCTTCATTCCTCCTCAATTGGACAGCCAATCAGGAAAGCGGATACAAGTCACTGTTTCGGGCAGTAGTGCCCATCTGTCAAAATCCCCCTTCCGTGGTGTTATTCCTTACTTCTCCAGACAACCCTCCCCACCCCCATCCACCTCTCTCTCTCTCTCTCTCTCTCTCTCTCCCTTTTGCTCTTTCGATCACCAAAGTTTTTCTAGTGAAAGAAGTTTGCTTCTTCGCTCAGTAGAGAGGGAAAAAGTCTTAAGAAATGTTCCATAAGCTTCCATCTTCCTGCCTTCATTTTCTCTCTTACTTTTCTCTTTTTATAAAATGAATTCTATTCTCTCCCTTCTTTTTGATCTTATGTTTTTTTTATTATATTTTGTTTTATATTATATATACTTTTTTATTTATTCGTGGTGTGTTGTTCAATCAGCTGTTGTAATGCCGTCATTAAATAAACGAGAAATTTTGGCTAAAGTCTTTCATTATCGGTTTTCTGAAATTAATGGCTATTTCATATTAGTAAAAATTAATGTATACACTCGCGCAGGCATGCATAAGCATACATGAATTTATACTTAGATAACATTGCGTGTCGTTTCACTGATGAATGAATGACTCAATTACGTATGATATGAGTTTGGAAAATTAGATGTTAATTTTCTTTTCATGTTCCTTTAATGATCAGGGAACATACAGTATATGTATATAAATGTGGTATTGAAGAGGATTAACATTTTGGAAAGCTACTCCAGATTAGGTAGACAAATATGAATGTTGGTGGGTAGTAGTATCTGAAATACGCATGGACACTTTCTTTGCCTTTAAGATTTAATTTGCTGTTTGAAACAACGCCATCCGGACATTCTAAGTCTACCAACTCTCTGTTGTTACTCCAACCTACACCTTGGTTTTCCATTCTCCTCATACTTCTTACTCTTAACCTCACAAAATGTTCCACCAAACTTCGTCTTTTTTTATCTAATGTTACTATTGACCAATCTCTCCTTTTGACAGGTATTTTCCTCTTTCCCTTTTCACCTATGAATGCTTCATTAATAATTCTGTTGGCTACGCTAAGTATACCTTAGTTTAACCAGACCACTGAGCTGATTAACAGCTCTCCTAGGGCTGGCCCGAAGGATTAGATTTATTTTACGTGACTAAGAACCAATCGGTTACCTAGCAACGGGACCTACAGCTTATTGTGGAATCCGAACCACATTATAGCGAGAAATGAATTTCTATCACCAGAAATAAAATCCTCTAATTCTTCATTGGCCGGCCGGAGACGCGAACTCGGGCCTAGCAGAGTGCTAGCCCACAACACTAACACTAATGTCACCATCATCGGTCTATTTACCCAAGTATCCTCTCTTATCACTTCTTGATTTTCGCTCAACTTCACTATCGAGACTTGATTGCTAAATACGTCCTACTTTGCGTTCTTCATCTCTTCGCTGAAATTTGTCAACATACAGCCTTTACCCCTTTCTCCCCTTTATTGTATCCCAGGTCTCATCTGATATCCAAAGTTTCCTTCTCATTACCACATATCCCACATGGTTCCAGCATACTGATGTCCATTCTTGATGCCAAACCATT
>NC_089791.1:64262655-64277655 GCF_040412425.1 Macrobrachium rosenbergii
GTGATTTATATATATACACTTATCCAAAAGAAAAAATAAACAGATAAACATCATAAACATGAGGGAAATAGAAAAATGATCTAATATGGATCGCACAAATTGAAAGGCTGAGGTGAATTCCAGCGAGAGAGAGAGGAAGAGAATTGAATTGATATGATTTGATTAATATATATGCCATGTAGATATTTTGTGATGAATGACATCCCGGCTTTGTTAATTTTGTTTTACCGAGTTGGAAATTGGAAAGAGAAAAAAAGAGGGGAAAACTTATGTACAGGCATTTTGATTTAAAGCGCGATTATTATTGTCTTCTAACGCAATTATCAGAATTTCACGAAAACATAATAATGCCAATTATGAAGTCATTGCACTGGTTGTAAATTATACATCTTACATACATACATACATACATACATACATACATACATACATATAACAAAGAATATATATATATATATATATATATATATATATATATATATATATATATATATATATATATAGAGAGAGAGAGAGAGAGAGAGAGAGAGAGAGAGAGAGAGAGAGAGAGAGAGAGAGAGAGAGAGAGAGCAACATATGTGGACTAGGGTTTTGAATGTGTAGATGTGGTACAGATGACATCAAAGGGTGGAAGTCATTGTGAAAATAAAGATTGTGTAAGAACAGGCAAATTAGTCTTTGTGACTATTCATTTCACATATGAAAGGAAAGACAAAAAAAAAATTAAAGAAAGATGGAAAAAGTTTAGTTTCACTCTGGTAGAAACAGGGAATTTTTGATAGCAAATCAAAGCTGAAGAGACTGGTGAAAACAAGGGACAATGTATGACGAGAGTTTAAAGCGAAAGTAATGAAAGTAATGTTTTGATGGTAAGTGGTAGCCAGGAAGAATGATCAATGGATGGAAGTTGGAAGGATGAAAACGGCTGCCCCGAATATTTGGGAGTAAGCTTTACAGCTAATGGAAAATTGACAGGGCTGGTCAAATAATCTCAGAGCGAGTGAAGTAGAGAAGGTAGCAGAACTCAGGAGAAAATCTGAAATAGAAAAAATCTAGATTTACAAATGTTCGATTATATTCATTAATTGTTGAACCACCTACACTCTAAGGATAGGTTCGACAGTTATTGCAGATGTTGATTATGAATTAAAGCAAAGATGACTCTAGAGCAACGTGCGTCAAGGGGTTGTTCGGTCATGTTGGGAGAACAGGTGGTCAGAGGGATGCATGAATCAGAGGTATTAAGAAGGATGAAAAGTAGACGAGTGATGGTCTGAGCAGTGTGAAACATTATTAGGCAAAATACTATTCCTTGAAAGTATTTGAATGCACGATTAAATCAAGATTTGGTGAATGATGTAATGTACCGTTTAAAAGTCGGCCGATCAACCACTGATGAAGTTTCTTTGTGTATTTATGAACTGATTGGTGATGTGCAGGATCTGGATGTTATATAGATTTCAGTATTGACTGCGTAGTTGAAGGATGACTGTGACAGGTACCATTGTCCTGTTTTTTCTCTGAAAGCTAGCCTACCCCTTCTTGTGGGAATGATTCGTTGTTAAAAAAAAAAAAAAAAACTCTCGCTTTGAGTTCTCAGTCTTATGAGTACTTAACTACTCGAAAGGCTATGATTACCATTTTCATTCATTTGTTTATTATTACAAGGCATGATATATAATGATATATAATGTCACTTGGTCATTGTGTTGGGTAATCGATAACTACCTAAATGAACATTAAGTTACATCATCATTTTTTTTGGTGGGACGTTCTCAGTAGCCACTGATACAGAGTAGAAAAGACTACACCAGAAATTGCTGCTGGAAGAGAGTGAGTGGCCCAGGAGTGTATGTTTTATAGTATATTATCAATTCATATATATTAAGAACAACTAATTCTTTTTTCTTTCGGACTTTTCCCTACAACTGCAATCAGTTTTTAGACGAATGATTTTCTTCACTTAACGAAGTGCATATAATTGAAAGTAAAATGTCCTGTTTTAGTCTCGTCGGGAACATTCGGTACGAAAAAATTGAAAGCTTGTCAAACGCGCCATTTCTCTTCACTACGTTGATTTCTTTTGATGAAGTTTTGCGAACGGAAATTAAATCAAATTTGACTCAGGAAATTTACCTTAGTGATGCTGAAACCATCCCGTCAATGCGTATGGTCTGCTGTGCATTAGCTTTATTATTTTAAAATTGTTCATGAATGTTAAGTTAATTACTTCATTTGTTGTGGCCTCCCGTTTTTATTTCTAGAAGTGTCAGAAAATTATTCAAATGAGATAGTTTCTGAGAGAGCCCAAAAAAATTGCTTTGTTTTTCATAAGGTAAAGAGAACTAACAGTGAATACAGATATTGTGATCGATGAATTGGTAAACAGATACTGAGTGAGTATTTGTTGCCAATGAACAGTCACTCATCAGAATCATAAATAAAATAGAAAACCATTAATAGCTTTCCTTTTATACTTGCAATGCGAAGAACTCAGTATAAAGAAGTCCTTCAGAACTGCGTTCTCTCTATCAAATATATTCCAGATGAATAATCAGATGAATTAATTACACTTCATACTCAGTACACCATTTCCCCAGCAAGCAGCGGCGGTACCTCGTAAGAAAGTGCCCTTTATTACTGGACACTGCTTCTCAGACTATGTTGTTCCTAACAGCGTGCTGGTAGTCGCTTCCCATGAACTATAGATCAAGGATCAAAGAGAGCTTTACCAATAAAGTCACTGCTGTTCTACCTTCCACAAAAACAAACGGCATATAGTCGGCACAGCAGATCTATAACGGAACCCTACGAGCCTTTTTAGAAGCGAATTCGCTAATAACAACAGCAAAGTGCAACTGATTAGTAGTTTCATGCTCTGTTGACGATATCGCGAGGGTTGACAATCTGAGCTGACTCATAGTTGATCTTGGATAGATTTGATTAGTTTTAACTTGGAGAAGCTTCTCTCACAACTGGCAACACTTGTTCCGACGGTTAAGAACAGTCTCAACATTATAACGACATTCGGAACACAGATATCAAGGCCGGAAAAAGTTCCTCACTGGACTGGTTGGTATCGTTCTCGGCTAGCACTCTGCTGGGCCCGCGTTCGATTCTCCGACCGGCCAGTGAAGAATTGGAGAAATTTATTTCTGGCGATAGAAATTCATTTCTCGTTATAATTTGTTCGGATTCCACAATAAGCTGTAGGTCCCGTTGCTAGGTAACCAATTGGTTCTTAGCCACGTAAAATAAATCTAATCCTTCGGGCCAGCCCTAGGAGAGCTGTTAATCAGCTCAGTGGTCTGGTTAAACTAAAGTATACTTAATTTATTCAAGGCCGGAAGAGAAGAGACAAGAGCTCGCCACCCAGGAGCTGAAAGAAACCAGGGTTGCCGCTGTCAAAAATCGCTCACTGTCCAAGAGCAGAGAGTCGATAAATCGCTGTTCATTGTTCCGATCAGACGAAATATGCTAGAAAATCAAGAATTATGCCAGACCAGACCTGCTCAAAAGATGCCAGAGTGTCGCCCTCCCCCACGGACAGGCAAGCCACTGTATATAGTACCTCTTTGTTAGATATTAACTATAATCACTTTCCTTTATAGGTAAAATTATTTCGAAGCGGTGATAACATGGCTCATAATTCATCAGATATGCTAGTGAGTAAAAACTCCTACTCTGACAGGTTTCATTAGTCTAGTCATCTATCATGATATTTCATTTTTTCTTAGAAATCAGTATGTAAAGAAAATCAATCTGAAATTTCTCGACGGATTTTATCATATCCTAACATAATATTGCTTAGAAGCAGGTCAGAATTTTGACAGATCTAGCAATCAATAAATATTGCTTAGAAGCAGGTCAGAATTTTGACAGATCTAGCAATCAATACTTTATACCTCAGCCTGTTAATTTAAAAGTTTTCTTTTTGTAAAATCAAATAAACTGAGGAGACAACAATTATGTTAGGAAAAATCAGAAAGATATATATATATATATATATATATATATATATATATATATATATATATATATATATATATATATATATATATATATATATATATATATATATATATATATATATATATATATATACATATAAGGTATAAATAAAAGGCAGTGTCTGCAAGCTCCCTTTATGTAAATCATAAATGAAACTCTTATGGAAAAGGATTTAATGATACGTGGGTACCACCAATCAACTGAACTTCGTAAATAGCTTTTTTAGTTTTCTGAAAAAGAAAATATTTGTCTGTCCGTCAGCACTTTTTCTGTCCCCCCCTCAGATCTTAAAAACTACTGAGGCTAGAGGGCTGCAAATTGGTGTGTTGATCATCCACCCTCCAATCATCAAACTACCAAATTGCAGCCCACTAGCCTCAGTAGTTGTAATTTTATTTTATTGTTAAAGTTATCCATAATCGTGCTTCTGACACCGCTATAGGTGCCAACAACACAGGCCACCACCGGCCCGCTGATGAAAGTTTCATGGGCCGCGGCTGAGAGTTTTATGGGCCATGGCTGAAAGTTTCATACAGCATTATACACTGTACAGAAAACTCGTTGGCGCCGAAGAAATTTCGGCTCATTTTTTACTTGTTTTCTTGCTGTTTTGCTTTCGCAATCATAAACTTCAGCCCATTTGCTCAACAATAGTTTTCATTTTTGTATTGACTAATCTTTTACTTTGCCTTTAGAAAACACTTGAATTTTCATCATTTTTGAGGGGTTGCTCATCTTCTCGCTTCCTAACAATAGCTTTTGAAATTGTAAACACGAATACAGTTCTTTATTCTTTCTCTAGCTTCACCATTGGTTTAATAAATATAGCGACACGTTTATCCATCACCAAAGTCTTTAAAAGTTTGCTAAAACTTGATATAGAGGATGAACATTTCGTATTAGAATGTACTGGGGGGAGGAGGGGAAGTCCAGTATTGACAGTCAGGGCAGAAGGGAGCTTCAATATTAATTTAATATGCGCCTAGCATCTGCTTGTCACAGAAGCACAAGGTATTGAGATGGACCAAGTGACGTAAAAGTGGAATTTCTTAATGAAGAAGCTTTTTCATTAGGCTATAATGAGATCCGCTTAAGAAATGGAAACAAGTATTCTCTCTGAATTTACAGATTTAGCGACCAGAAAGACAAAACCAACATCATCACGTGAATGGACATACTGGTTTTCAGTTTTTATTCTGGATTTGGGTCTGATTGGTTGGGTGTTTAACACCTGTGGAGTAGGCAAAAGCACCATCTCTGGTTGTAGAAATACTTAGGCAGATTAGAAGAGCCAGCAGTATTGTACTGACGGAGCACTCTTAAATCTTAAAATTCAAACACTAGTTAAACGTTAAGGCAATCCGACTGACAAACGTATCCATACTAAACTAACCTACCCCTTTATTTATGAGTATTACCTAGTACTATTACCACCTTGTTGATTACGTCACGACAACATGACCTTATCAGCACTCTTCTTTAGTAGTTATTAAGAGCATTCTCGTCAGGAGAATGAAAAGCTTGGACAAGTCCGCCTAGACATGGTAGAAAAGATACATGAATTTAGATCTTGGTTAGCCGAGGTTCTCCGTAGGTGTACAGTGCATCTCAGATCTTTGTTTTTTGGCTAACGAGTCAGTAATCTAGATCAGCGGTAGAGAAAGGACAGCATTCTGGGCTCTATGTTATAACAGATTATGGAAAAGGAGCCATTACTATCGTGACTGAATCAATTAGGATTACATGCTCTATACAAAAAGTAACACAAGGATAAAGAATTATAATCAGCTTGATTCTTCTCAGCTGCCTTGCTCAAAGACTCCCTTCCAGGAAGGGAAATGAAATAAAAGAGAGACTTAATCTCTGCAGACTATATAGAAGTGTATTTTAGCACACCAAACACCAGTTCGCCCACATTCCAGAAACTATATTAATTTTGTCCGAGTAGGTTAATTTCTAATTTGTGCATGCCCCCAAGTTCCAGTAGTTTGGTAACATTACAAAGTTGCTAGCTGTCTTTTATTCCCTCCTAGTATCCTATTTGTAAAATAAAAATTCAGTCCAAAGAGGGAATATCAAGTGGACTTATGATGTTCATATTTTCATATCTGTCATTGCTCAATAATGAAGTCATCAATGATTTTGTCATTCAGCATGTACTGAAATGTTAATTTACTTCGTAATGTGAAATCCTTGTTAACATGAGTACTGCCTCTCACCAGCTGAAATTGAATATAATCATTTAGAGAACAGAAATTGCATGCATTTTTATTCACCATGTGTAAGGGATAGAAGCAGATTACCACGTGGTAGCGTTGGATGTAATTTGGGACAAAACAAATTCTTTTCCCATGGGAGATCTTAAGGCTTTTGTAGTGCACATCCTTGATTTGTCAAGAGAGATTAGCTTCCTAAGTTTGGGCAGAAAACCTGCAGAAGACCAGACTGGGAGATCATTCCATCTAAGGGTAAGACAGTTCTCACTTGGTAACGGAAAACTGCCATCTAAACTGGGAATTTATAAATGCTTTTTGATTCAGTTTTAATTAGCAACAAGGGCAACCGATTGATAAAGGTAATACTGATTCCTTTGATGAGGGCTGGAACTATAGCAAAGTCATGATAGGTTTGACCCTTTTAAAATCTTAACAGACAAATTTGGTATCCTTGATTGATTGTCATCCATGCCATTCAATATGAATATCTGTGCACAATAATAAGAGTAACAAGTGTACTCCTGGTTCAGCAAGAAAACTAGCCATGGTGTGTCATACTTTACCCTTTCACTGGTGTTCCCTCTTCAGGCTGCAGCTGGGAAGGCTGACTGAAGAGCAGATTAAAAGTAAGCAGGGTTTTATGATTATAGTACAATCTTTTATGTCAAGTAACTGGAACCTTGGTACAAATACCACAGATTCTTATATGTTCAATTCTCTTCAGATGCAATTTTTTCATCCATGTTCCTTTCGCAGTTAACAGTCTATAGCCAGACTTCCTTCTGATGCCGTTGCTCCTCTTCATTTCTAGCCATGAGTTCACAACTCAGGATTTGTTCCCTTCTCCATTTATAATGATGTTCTTTTACGTACTCTTCCTTTCCTTTATTGATGAAGATCTTCATTCTACTTCTCTGTTCATGTTTTTACTGAGGGTTCAAGCCGACAGATTTCTTTCCCCTGCGCCACCTAAACCACTTCAGAGTTCACGCTCGCTTTAGATTATCTTCTCTTTATTTATTGTCTCTGATCTTGTGGTCTTGGCTGAATGGGAATTTAAAACTAACGCAAGTTTTTTGCCTGCGAGATTTATCAACCACATGCTTCCCTATACACAAGGTTTTTGCCTCCAAGATGTAGTTACCACATGTTTCCTTATATCCTCTCTCTAATTCTTCAAGACTTGGGTAGATTTGTAGTTCAACTTTGCATTTCTACCAACATTTGAGGCGTGAAGGCTGCTTCAAACTCGTCTTGGAAAAACATAAACTTAATTCAAAATATAGATTTTCTGTTTCGATATTAGTTCTGCTCTTCATTCCAGCTTTAAGTTCAATATCGGCGGTATTCTTCATTGTTGTGTGCTGCCTAGGTATTTTGTATGTTTCTGCTGTTGTCTTCCTCAATGATAGTTCATGTTAGTTTTAAACATTACCCAGTTATTGGCTTGTTTCATCTATGGTCTGTCTTTGTGATAGTTCATCCCTGCTTCGAACATTATCCTCATATATGGCGAGTTGCATCTGTTGTCGCCCTCATTAGATAGTTCATGCAGATTTCGAATAATATTCAGATATTTTATGTATTCATTCTATTTGCTTTCTCTCGGCGATACTTCATCCCCATTTCAGATATTTTTCGTGTTTCATGTGTCTCCCTCTGGAATGATTCACCCTGCTTTTAAATATTGCTTAGCTATTTGACGAGTTTCATTTCCTGTCTCCCTTATTGATAGACTTAGCCAAATGCAATTTATCTGTTATGAAAAAACCCTTCTTTATTTCCTCCGAACCCATATAATATCTCTGCCTCGGACTGACTTCTGTCTCCTCTTTGCATTACTTTGGTCAGTCTCCCATAGAGCGCCAGGGGAGTTCATCCTCTTTGCAGGCAGCCCCACAACATACGTCAGGCATCATCTTCCCACATTTCTTCAGTGGAAATCTCTTCCAGTTTATAACCTTCCATCCTTTGGAATGAAAGTCCACGTCTTCCTTAGAAGGTGAGTGGGGCTCTCTTTAGCCGCCCCCGCCCCCTCCCCGATTTCTCAGTTTACTTGATTTCCTTACCTTGAGTCTGGGCTAGGTTAGCATGTGGGGTTGCCCATCCCATTAGCCCCTAAGACTGGAAAGAAAATATAACAGACGTATATAGTCGCTTTACTTTTATAAATGATGAAAGGATGAACTACTGCTGTCAGCAAGGAAAGGAATCTTTTATGGGCTTATTAGTTGTATTAATTTTGTTTATAAACAGACTTCATTAGTTCAGGCTACATCTGTGCACCCATGTTGTATATTGCAATTTTTCATTGCGAAAAGCGTATAAGGATGTAAATACGCAATAAATTTCCCTTGTTTCTCTTCAATCTTCAGGTTAAATTGATAGAAATCAAAATATTTTAACAGCTGGAGTTTGGAAACATTCATATTAGACAACGGAGGAATTATTAGCTGTGCTGTCATATAATTATGATCCTTTAAATATCGGCCTTTCAGGGGTCTTGGCGTTTTTGGTTCTTTGGAACTCTTGTGAACTGAACGTCCCTTAGGAAGGGCAAAGCAATATAAAGATAGCTTATCTTTTATCAAAGTTATTATGTATTTGTAGTGCCTCGTCGTTTAAAATATTACTTGTGCATATCAAGCGATAACATCTGAAGACTAATCAATAGAGCAGCTGCAAATGCATCTCTATTATCAATTTATTTTCATCTGCATTTTTCACTTTCACATTCCTCTACTTGCCCCATCCTGCCTCGCCCACCACCCGCCTCTCAGGTGAATCTCGGACTTTCTCTTTTATTTCTGTATTATTTGTTTTTCTATATTATTTTCTTCGAACGCCCCCTGGCCTTCTTTTCCTCCTTTTCCCACTTTTGTGGATGTCCGTTGTCGCATTAGAAAAGACAAAATAGACAAAGCCGTTTTCCTAACACAATCTCATGTTGCTCAGTTGAATTGAATCATCGTGGGATTCTCTGATAAGAATAGAAATTGTAGAAGCTTTATTAGCAAGAAAATTGTAGTAAAGGCAGCCTTACGGATAGACCTTACATCAATATATATATATATATATATATATATATATATATATATATATATATATATATATATATATATATATATATATATATATATATAGAGAGAGAGAGAGAGAGAGAGAGAGAGAGAGAGAGAGAGAGAGAGAGAGAGAGAGAGAGATATATATATATATATATATATATATATATATATATATATAGCCTACTGATCCAATAAAAATATAGAAATACATTATTTGTACTTATTTGTACTTCATACTACAGTGGAAATAGTTATCCAGTTTTTCACAGCACAGTCCATAAATCGTTTCCTTTTTAGATACCCAGGTTTTTAGATTTTCTGTTAAGTAACTCCGCTAACAGGTATGAAAATCCTCTTATTTCTGCAGTACCTGAATGTCAGCAAATCACATCCGTTGGTAATTATGGGACTTTGCGTTCTCTAACCACGCTGTTCTGTCATCATACACTTTGCAAAGAATTTACGATTGCAGGTCATAAACCTGTAATTCCAAGCCTACTTAGTAAACTCCATTTCCAAGTAAGTATAACGAACTATCAATGCAAAGTAGAGACAAGAATGAGAGAATGTTCTAAATAATGTTTAGTACATGGCCGATGCCTTGAAGTCTGTTGGCAGTAGTTTACCTAAAGCTCATGGAGTCGAGAAACAAAAATCTATTCTGTCCCGGAATTATGACACATTGAAGTTCGTTTTCCCCGTCAACTAAATCTTGGCAGCACAGAAGCAATGAGTGTCAGTCTTCACCTTGATGTGCTCCTCTCACCCAGTTAATAAAGCTCATCCCCTCCGGCACCTGTCAGTGATTCTTAGATCGGCTAACAGTGAATACATTTCCTTCAGCCTTAGCAGAATTTACAAAAGATGGCTCTTATTAGTTATTTCAACGTTGATCTGAAATAACAGAAATCGTAATCAAGTACCGAATGAATAGAAATCTGCCTTTCAAAATACACGTTAAGTTTCTTTGGAAATGTATCCCAACTTTAATGTCTTAAGTCCACAGTAGTATGTTTGAAAATAAGTAGCTCCAAAGTAATGTCACTGAATTTTATAGGAAATGTGCAGTATTATTTCCTACGATTTGTCAAAGCTGATGTATCTGATGGAAGTAAGCATCTGAATAAAATATTTTCGGAAAAGTGGAAGCATTCCAATTATGCGAACGGCTGCGCTCTGATTTTCCCTTATGCCATCCACTGATTCGTGTCCACAGAGTATACAGTATATCCAAGGATTCACGTGCATCGGAAAAGAGCCGCGAATAGAATGTGAATTGATTTTGTTTTTCACAAATGATGCACTGTTATTTTGTGATATGGAAAATTTGTTTGTATGAACCGGAAGCTGAGAGTGAATGCTACCAAGATTTTTGAAATTCTAATATAAGTGCCTTGTTTAGATCGTGAAGTTGTTGTGACTCTTACGAAAAGATATTTATTGATTAATGTAATAGACGAGAAAAAGGGTGAATCACAGAATAGGTAAAGAGAGGAGTATCTATAAAATAAAAAATTACAATATACGAAGGAATCTTTGAGGTAAATCTGTTGATGAATGTGAATGGAAGGGAAATGGTAAAAGCTGTCAAGATTAATTTTTTATATAGCCTATTTTGAGCGAGAAATTGCTAAAACAGTGAGAGTATGTAGTAGAAACGTTACTGTAAACGATAACTTAAAACAATACAGTTTGAGGTGCACTAACGGATCCAGAGGGTGGGGGCGGGGGCGCCACCTGGGCACATGCCCACCCCCATGAAAAATAATGACAAAATAATAATATTGAAGATTTAGATAATAATAACATAAATGAGAAATGTAAAAATGGGGAAAAATTAAAACTCTAGTATAGAAATAATAAAATTTTGAGAAAAAAATAACAATAATAATAATAACAATAATCTTAATGATAATAATAATGGATTCAGTATTTCCAGATAGAACAAGCGATTGCTGTCCATTTCATAGTTTCTACTTAAATACTGAGTGATATGCTGCAGAAAATATATTTTACACTATGATACAACAGAAATACTTCATGTAAAGCTAGCATTTTCCAATAGTTTTTACAAAAGTCACCGATCCAATATCTCTTTTATTGCCAAACCAGAAGGATACTCTATTACTTGCAAATAAAATACGTAACAGTTTAAGATTTTTACTTGATGTCGTTGCAGCAAGATGCCGTATTAATATTGTGTAGTACATAAATCATCAGTTTCACTTTGAAACTTTTAACACGCCCAAGGGTAATGGTCGCAGTTTACTGAAAAAGGTTGACTTTGAATTTATTGTTGCCTTGAATGTCCTCCATACCATATTAAGTGAAACGCGACCATTATCTCAACAGGTGCAGGCAGTGAATACAGATATGCTAGAGTGCTCCATTCAAATTTAGTTGGTTCAGGAAAATATTCAGAAAATGAGAGATGGAGAAGATAGATTCAATATTTATGACAGTTCTTCATTGGAGGGGTGGGTAGAGCTCTCGGCTAGCACACTGTTGGCCCAGCGTCCGACTCTCCGACCGACCAATGAAGAATCAGAGGAATTTATTTCTGGTGATAGAAATTCATTTCTCGTCATAATGTGGTTCGGATTCCACAATAAGCTGTAGGCCCCGTTGCTAGGTAACCAACTGGTTCTTAGCCACGTAAAATAAATTTAATCCTTCTGGTCATCCCTAGGAGAGCTGTTAATCAGCGCAGTGGTCTGGTTAAACTAAGATATACTTATGACGAAGCAGTGAAACAGGGCTCAGACCTTGATGTTTCAGAAAATGTGCCAAGGTTGGCCAGTAAGCAAAAACACCGAGCAAATTATTTCTCCGGCCTCCAACCCACGTGATTATCATTGCACAGCAATTTTCATTCCATTTATTGATTTTGCACTTAATTAGTTCGGGGACCGCTTTACTAACTACCATTTTATTGCACACGCTCATTACGTGCATTAGTCCCTAGCAATTTTAACCGTAGTTCTTATGATGAGCTGATCCCAGCTTTAGAAATGTATAAAGATTATATAATATCTCAGGGGTCAATAGATCATATAGATGATTATGCATCTGAATATAATACAGGGAAATCTCGCTGGAAGCATATGTCCAATGATCAGAAAATTACCCCATAACGAAATTACACTTACAGATATATGGGATACTGCTTATATCCTCTGCTACTGCAGAGCGAAGTTTTTCGATCCTTAATAACGTAAAATCATACAGGCGAGCTACAATGGGATCAGAGAGACTGAATGGTCTCGCTTCATTGAGCATTCATAGTGAAATAAAACATGACATAGAACCGTTTATTAAGAGTGTAATTGATTTATTTTCGAAGAGGCTTCGCGCAAAATAGATTTTATTTTGTACCATATTATCTGACGTTATAAAGATGATTACAAGGATAATTCTATATTATTTTATGCCTTTTATATCCTTCTAATCTGCAATGAAAGAAGTTTCAAAATTTTATAGATTTCATAACTTCGCCTGTTTTTAAACTACTCCATTCTTCTGAAATTATTAATGATACAGAAATGCCCCAACAAACAGGGGCCACAAAAATTCTATGTATAACATAGGCTTGAAAATATTATATCAGCAATATACAACTAACTACCAAGAAGGAATATGGCAGAATCTCCATGTGTATGTAAACTGGTGGCCCCACCCCAAAAAATTTTTTTTATCTGGATCCGCTGGTGTTCAGGTGGTTTGACCACCTGGTGAAAATGGAATCAAATACGATAGGTGACAAGCGTCATAATTCGGAAATTATAAGGGAGGGAGAGTGCGCGCAAGACATCGTAGAATTGTCACGGAGGTGCCTTGATATTCACAAAGCAACGAAATGCACTGCCAGCTGTTTTGGTTTTCATTGAAACCACCTAGCATCAGGGAAAACGGCTTATTCGTCTCTCTCTCTCTCTCTCTCTCTCTCTCTCTCTCTCTCTCTCTCTCTCTCTCTCTCTCTCTCTCTCTCACATACATCCACACGTACATACACACGCACACATTATATATATATATATATATATATATATATATATATATATATATATATATATATATATATATATATATATATATATATATATATATATATATATATATATATATACATACATATATATATACATACATATATACATATATACTGTACATGCATTCGGCTTACATGTGTTTGATCTTGCTAGTTTTCATTTTATGGACATCTAACAAAAGATCTCTACTGTACTTATCCAATACTTTCATATTCCGTTCTAAAAATATTTTCAACTTCTTGTCTCGACGAGGGAAGAACTGAAGCAGAAATTATCAGTGATTTTCATCTCATCGCTAAGCCAAATCGCCAGTGACATTTCAAAGAACACGTTAAGGCGATTACTGAGTATTAGCTGGGACTTTCTTTCTTCCTTTTCTTGGGCTGCTTATCATTGCTTATTGGCTGTTTCCTGTGTAGGCTCCATAAAATGATAATATTTCCTCTTATATATATATATATATATATATATATATATATATATATATATATATATATATATATATATATATATATATATATATATATATATATATATATATATATATATATATATATATATATATATATATATATATATGTATATATATATATATATATATATATATATATATATATAAGTATAAGTATAAATATACATATGTATGTATATGTACATATATATGCATGTATATATAAATATATATATATATATAAATATATATATATATATATATATATATATATATACATATATATATACTGTATATATATATATGAATATATATATATATACATATAATATATATATAGATACATATACAGTATATGTATGAAATTTTTATCACACCATGATTTATATACAATCATGAAGCTACAAATGTCATTTAGTATCCAATTCACGCTACTTCGGGAATATCCCCGATGGGGAATTATCACCGAAGGGGAATTTTATAAGTGATAAATGGGTTGATACTGCCAGGTTTCGATCCCTTGATAGGTGGTTCATTGGTCTGACCGTCGACTGGAGTTGTTGGAAGGCACCGTGTTGAGGGATCGAGACCCGGTGGTGCCGATCCATTTATCACTTATAAAATTCCCCTTCGGTGATAATTCCCCATCGGGGATATTCCCGAAACAGCGTGAATTGGATATTAAACGACATTTGCAGGTTCATGATGATATATATATATTTATATATATATATATATATATATATATATATATATATATATATATATATATATATATATATATATATATATGTATATATATATATATATATATATATATATATATATATATATATATATATATAAATATCGACGGTAGCAGTACATACGTTATACACAAGGCGAACGAAGAAAAGTAACGTTTGCTGTGGTCATTACTGGCATAGGTGACCACCAAGAAATGCCACGCGACGTCAACAAATTAGACTGGGCCATCATCCGTGAGGCAGGACGTGGGGCTGCCAACTTCATCCCAAAAAAGGCTCTCAGTAAGGCTAAAACTTACTGGAGCCATCCCCTCCAAACCAAATGGAAGATAGATAGATGGGTGTTATGTACAAAGAGTGTTGGATGTACATATGTTTATTTAATGTTTTATGCATTTTGTGTTTTTATGACAGTGCGATACTTATTCGGATTTTCATAGGCATTAAGTCTCTCAAACAAAG
>NC_089791.1:64282655-64320155 GCF_040412425.1 Macrobrachium rosenbergii
GCTTTATGACTGAATGAAAGTAATTCTAATACAGTCAAACACATCTGTTTAATTTTTTGGATATACTAGATATATACTAAACTAATTACAGGGTTTGCAGTGGGAGGAGTTTAATGAGGTCACCAACAGAAAAGGTGGTGGTTTTCTGCCCAAGCTATTGGTGACGCACATAAAGTTGCTGCAGCAGAGGTGAACAGCCCCGGTAAAAACAAAAATTTCATTTCTTGTGTCTGTGTTTGTATGTCTGTCACGGGGTAGGGGTTTGATTTTGAGTTATAAACCTTTCTGGGGTGACATAGGAGCCACGTGTAAAATTTTGTCTAGGTCTGTCAAGCGGTTCGGATTTCTATAGCATTCAAACATACAAACATTCACTTTTATTATATAGAAATATACATACATATACATATATTTATGTGTATATATATGTATATATGAAATTATACATGCGTTATTCATTCTGTAAATAAATCCATACGAATAAAATGCAAATATGTGAATAAAGTGATCAACAGACAAGGAAAGATTAGTGTAGGAAATGCAGATTGATTAAAAAACTGATAAAGTTATTAGAAGTTGATGAAAAGATGACAATTCAAATAAATCACAGAAGAGACAGACCTCTTTCAGGTAACGTTGTAGCCCCATTCCTTTACTCGTAGATGTTTATATATTCAAAACGAGAACTTTCCTCCGTAGGCTTACCTCGTGAACCTTTTTCGATAATGAACCCCCTTTTTTTTTAATTCTTAATAGAATATATCTGTATCTGCATTTTCATTTCGTTGTTTTTAGAGACATCCCGATGAAAATATAAGTACGTAGGTTATTTGGGCAACCAAGAGAACACACCTTGAATTTCTGTTCATGAGTTTTATATTATTTTCAATTTACAAAAGATTATAACTCTTTTGTATGACTCATAAAATGTTTGCTGCGTTGCTTGCAGTTGACTGTTATGCACAACGATAAATAAAAATCAAGAACTCTTCCTTATGAGACATTTTGATGTTAAGCCCAAAATAACCCAAAACCGTTCCGTTAGCTATTTGAAGTATATAATATGCTCGGAGGTTTTATAAGATTTTAACCATGCTCGAATTTTGATGTTACATCATGCGATGGTATCAGGATACCTACAGACGTGTCAGTTGCAGACGCGTTATCCTTTTGAGTGGAGGAAACCATAGCTTCTTCCCTTCGTGAATTGTCGCAAGATTCGGGACGGAGTGACGTCCTTAGAAAACATAATGTGCGTTAATCCATCCTTGAGGCCTGAACACAGGGCAGACAAATCCAGGGATAAAATACTTTTTCCCTTGGCTTTATCCCTTCCGAAGGAAAAGTAAGAAAAATATTTGAAGTCATGCCAACGATCAAATCCAAATAATATTTTTGTTGACCAAGTCAGTATATACTGTATATACAACCTCGCAAGCAGCTTGGCATACAAACGTATGCTAGTCTTTATTCAGTCAAGGATTCATTTGCATAAGCGCCCATTTACTTGCATGAATGAACGCACACAAACACGTACATTTACACGCGCATACAAGTGCATGTCGCTAGTTGCTGTCCACCCTCAGTGACATATCAATATTTAGTCCGATGAAATAATAGGAGATAAAGTATATAGTATACTGTCGTGCCTTCCTCTCTCTCCTCCACGTCCCTCCTCCCCCAGTACCTTTTTCCCCAGATGTACCTGGAAATGTCGAAAGATTTATAATTCATTTAGATTAAAGATGCAAGAACCGGTGTTTGCTGATGCCGTTGCAAGTGGTGCTCTTCTGGTGGTGCTGCTGCTCTCAAATATTGAAATTCTAATAAAATGGCTTCTTCTCTCTCTCTCTCTCTCTCTCTCTCTCTCTCTCTCTCTCTCTCTCTCTCTCTCTCTCTCTCTCATAAGAATTGTACAAACTTTTTGTGAGCGACGTGCCATCATATTTTCTGTATTTAATAAGGAAAATGTGAGCAACCCAAACGTTTTAACTGATATATGACTCCACTCTATGCATTTTTTTAACATGCTTTCGGACAGGTCAAGCTATCTACATTATCGTTACAATGCATGAATTGAACGGACATACATACACATATACATACATACATACATACATACATACATACATAAGTGTATAAGTCCGTGCATGCGTCAGTCTGTACAGAAATGCATATTTTATGACGTACGTAAAAGTATTTACATTCTGAACATAATCACATTTATTGAACCAAAGTTAATTTATTTAATACCGCCGAGTAAAATCAGTGGGAAAAGGCAGATTGGTTGAAGCACTTATTCTTTTTATTGCTTTATTCCTTTCGTTTTTTAAATTTCCAATTTCGCAGTCATTCTGAAAGCCTCATTAAATCGCAAAAGGTCTTTTGTTCATTGTCAAAACGTTTCATTTACCTCTCGCACTTCTCTGTCGACGAGACTCCCTTTAATTCTGTTCTCTTACTTTTAATGGCATCTCTCTGTCTCTCTGTCTCTGTCTCTTTCTCCCTCTCTCTCTGTCACTCACACTCTTTACCGGAATATACACGGAAATGCAAGAGCAAAACACGGGCACATACTCTCACACACACACACACACACACACACACACACACACACACATATATATATATATATATATATATATATATATATATATATATATATATATATACACATGTAGAATCTACTGGTCACTTTTACCAGATACATATGCAATTGCAATAGCCATAATCCCCTTTAGCTTCTCGAACTCTTTGCGCTATTTTGGATATGCTTGTCAATACAAAGCCTTAAGATCCAAGTGCAAGAAAATGAAGTGGCTGTGATGTCCGATCGCGGGAAACGAACCCGTGTCACTATAATCTCAAGGAGGTCACGTTGCCGACCTGACGAGCGGACATCACAGCCACTTCAATTTCTTGCACTTGGATCTTAGGGCTTTGTAGTGACAAGCATATCCAAAATAGCGCGAAGAATTCGAAAAGTTAAGAGGGCATTGTGGCTATTACAATTACATATATATATTTATATATATGATATATGTGTGTGTGATTGTATTTGTGTGAGCATTTATGTGTTTGTGTTTTGTTCCTGCATTAGTGTATATGTTCTGATACAGTGTATTAGTAACAAAGAGAGAGACAGGGACTGAGAGATGGATAGAGATGCCATTAAAATTAAGTCACCAGGATAAAAAGGGTCTCTTCGACAGTGTACACGAGAGGTAAACGAAATTTTTTGACAATGAACAGAAGACCGTTTGCCATGAGTATGGGCGTGTGTGTCTTTGTGTGTGGTGTGGGTGGGTGTATGCTTGTATAAATAAATGTTCATATATATTCTCTGTTTTTTTGCAATACTACTACAGGGCATAGGAATGTGAACAATATGCCCCTGCCGTATGGTGAGTTCCCTTATTTTCCTTTCCTGACATCCCGCGGGGGTGAGTGTGGTTGCCATTGGCTGTAGAAGATCGTCTGCTATTTTAGTGTGTATTTGCTATCACCAAGGTGACCTTGCTTGGCGGTATTTTCTTTATATTTGTGCCCCAGTAGCAGCAATGTCCAGTTTGTACCACCTACTATCCGTGCAATAGCAGGCCTCAGTAATTAGTTTAACATGATGTGTGTGATTATTATTAGTTTAAGAAGACAGTGTCCTTCTAGGGCATTTCCTCTCCCAAGGGATACACAACTCTCGATTCACCACCCTGAAACGGAATACCAATTCATTAGCAGTTCCTTGGATTGTAGTGTCAGGGTCGTACCACTCAAAGGTTCCTCCTCGATTCAGTAGTTAAAGACCAATATCTTATTTTTTGCTCTGGAGCCACCCGTCAGTTAGGGGAAGCACTGAGGTTTATATATATATATATATATATATATATATATATATATATATATATATATATATATATATATATATATATATATATATATGTGTGTGTGTGTGTGTGTGTGTGTGTGTGTGCGTGTGTGTGTATGCTGTATGTGTGTGTGTCAAATCCATTTTACTTTGGGAATAACTAACACTCGAAGGGAGTTATGAACGATAATTGCTTCTTCCCCGGCCATAGTCTAATCCATGCCTTTTGGGTTTGTTATATAGGTAGACAAGTGACTTAACCACTAAACTGACAAGAAAGGTAAAGTGAATACGATATTAAGCAGCATTTTTGGTTTAATATATGATAGTATAAAAAAAAGGCACGTGTGAATTAGTGACAAAAAATGCCACTATACCAGAAATCAGAGAGAACGACAGGGAAAGTCTTAAAACGACAAACGTTCTCGTCCGCACTTCTCTTGCGTGGTCATTTTATCCTCGTGATGATTTTTTCATGAAAGTGGTGGTAAAGGTAAGAGAGAGTACTCCCTTTCCACTTGAAGGGTGCGAAATGGAAGTCTCTTTCTCCCCTCGACCTTTATCCGGGGAGAGTAAATCCACTCACTTACGACTGAAGTCGCAGATGAGGAGTTCTTAGCGAATACGCTTTTCAGAACATCCTCGCACATTCGCCAATTAGAACCTTTCATGAATAGCTGGTATTTCTCTTTCCCCGAGGTAGTTTCTCTTCCCTCGTCGCATTCCTCCTACTCTCTGCTCACCACCATTACATCCTCCTCACTCGCTAAGAACTTCCTTCGTTTGCGGAGTCCCTTATTTTCCCGCCTCGATTCCCGTGCCGCCATCGCACCCCTGCCGGAACAAAACGGAGACATCATTTGATCATTTGTGAAAGCACACCGCTCGCATCAATGAGGACAGATTCGGGGTAGGGGGGTGGGGGTCTGATGGGCTTCAATCGACGCCGTCCTTAAAAGCAGGTGATGGGGAAACAAAGAGTAAAAGGAGACGAAATTATAAGGGAAAAGAGATTTGTTCTGTTCCGGAAAGCGCCTCTTGGCTTCGTTCACTTTGAAACCTACGTTGCTTCCGCGCTGCTAGCGAGAGAGAGAGAGAGAGAGAGAGAGAGAGAGAGAGGAGAGAGAGAGAGAGAGAGAGAATCCGGAGCTCTTATTGTTTTCGAGTAGTTTGGAGAAATGGGCTAACAATGCCAAGTGTACGTGTCAGAGATCCTATATTCGCCATTGTTGTGCGTTTTCAATTCACATATATGCGTGATTCTACATCAATAGTGCCTTTGATTAATTGGGCCTCGTAATTAGTGAAAGGGCGTCGACTGAATTCATTTAAACGATGCTGAGTTTCGAGAATTCCTCCTTAACGGAAGTGGAAACAAAGACAACTTTTTTTTTTATTTTTCATCTGGTGGATCTGATGACGACATACGCGTTCCTGTGCCCAAAGTTTTAACCTTGTAAAAGATTGGGTCTTCTCGACAACATAATTTACATCTGGTCACCCAGACTTGTTCCGCAGTGCTTGTCTTGTAGTGTCTAGTCCCCCTGGCTTCAACAGAAATTGTTGATTTTACTTAGAAGTACATGATCCTTGTTCTCTTACTTTTGTCTTTTTTGTCAGTTCATAAGATTACTGTCCTGCCACTCTTTCTAACATTTTTCTTTCCCATCAGTGACACTTTATTTCCATTTTCCTTTCCACCAGAAGCATTATTATTCCAACATGTCCGATGTACTTGAACACGTCCTCCCATTTCTCTTTAGTTTGAGACTTTCATATAAGCTAGTTTAAGTTTTCTGTAAAAGAAGACTGTTGTACCGGCTTTGTCTGTCCGTCCGCACTTTATTCTATCCGCATTTTTTTCTGTCCGCACTTTTTCTGTCCACCCTCAGATCTTAAAAACTACTGAGGCTAGAGGGCTGCAAATTGGTATCTTGATCATCCACCCTCCAATCATCAAACATACCAAATTGCAGCCCTCTAGCCTACTTTTTATTTTATTTAAGGTTAAAGTTAGCCATAATCGTGCTTCTGGCAATGATATAGGATAGGCCACCACCGGGCCGTGGTTACAGTTTCATGGGCCGCGGCTCATACAGCATTATACCGGGATCACCGAAAGGTAGATCTATTTTCAGTGGCCTTGACTATACGCTGTAGCAGCTGTACAGAAAACTCGATTGCGCCGAAGAAACTTCGGCGCATTTTTTACTTGTTTTCCATTGCTGCCACACATTTAAGTAGCTCTCATCTTTCCAGTTGCAAAAGCCATTATCACTTCCAAGGATTTCTGGGTTTTATTTTACCCTTACCCTATTTTACTTCCCCCCTTTTACGGTGTCTACTTGGTTATCAGTTGGCACTGCCACCGCCAAAAAAAAAAAGTCACCACCGGAAATCCTCTTCACGGCGAAAGCGAAGATATCAAGAGAAAGCAACGGCGCGCTTCCTTCATTTATTCAATTATTCTTTATTTACGAATGTTGGTATTAATACTGAGACAACCTGACGTTCAGGATTTGAAATAATGGTTTGGGAGGTTTGGTTACTGTAACTCATTAGTTCTCGTATTTATCTTCACCATGTTTTTCGTCTTTAGCAACAATGCCGACCAGCGAGAGTAATTTGTCTCTCAACTCGCAATTTTTAAATCTACGAGTAATTTGAAAGTACGCCTTTTGATATTATTTTTAGCCAACTCTTTTTAGTTTTCTGTAAAAGATAACTATTGAGATGGCTATTTGTGTGTACGTCCGCACTTCTTCCTTTCGCCCTTCAGATCTTAAAAACCACTGAGGCTAGAGGGCTGCTAATTGGTATGTTGATCATCGACTCTCCAATCATCAAACATTACAAATTGCAGCCCTCTAGTCTCAGTAGCTTTTATTTTATTTAGGTTAAAGTTACCCATGACCGTGCGTCTGGCACCGCTATTTGTGACAACAACACAGGCCACCACCGGGCCGTGGCTTTAGTTTCATGGGCTACGGCTGAGAGTTTTATGGGTTGTGGCTGAGAGTTTCGTACAGCATTAATACGCTGTAAAAAAAAAACTCGATTGCGCCGAAGAAACTTCGGCGCATTTTTTACTTGATCCTTTGTTTAGTCTTCTCCCGTTCCACCCCTCAGCTCTTAAATCTTCTTTGGTGTGTTTTTTGTGGCGTCAAATGGCCTTGCAGCTCCATCAAAAAACCAATAACAGCAAGCAAAGTAAATACAGGTACTGTTTCATCCCCTCCGATTTGGCAGTTCCCTTACGCCATTAGCATCTTTATCTAGGCAGCCATCGCCATTTCGCTCACTACAAGAGGTGGAAACGTCCCCGGAAAAGCATATTCTATAACGTTGCTTTTCTCGACCTTTCTCGGTGTCCTCTTTCCCGTGGCTTGATGTCGATTCCAGTATGTATGTATGTATGTATGTATGTATGTATGTATGTATGTATGTATGTATGTATGTATGTATGTATATATCTATACATATATATAAATATGTGTGTGTATGTATATATATGCATATATATATATATATATATATATGTGTGTGTGTGTGTGTGTGTGTGTGTGTGTGTGTGTGTGTGTGTTTGAATGTCTTGGAAGTGTAGTATCCCATATGGCTGTCTTGCAATGTAGCGTTTGTTTACGTTTGACGTATAATTCTTATGGTTATAAGCTTATTCGGATCATATACCTTTTCAGACCTCATCACGTATTGGTTTGCTGTCTGATATTATATTTTGGTTGTGTATTTTCCTTCTTAATAGAATGTTTTCATGCTTAGTACCTAAAAGGGGAAACCGTTTTAACTGAAATTTCTTGCTATGATTTTTAAATCCTAAATAAATAGAATTATTGCAACATTTTCCCTTTAAATTTACTTTGATTTATTCACCAAATTTAAGCTATTTTTTATTTATTATTTTTTTTTTTTTTTTGCTGTACTTTCAACTTCAACTGCCTTAGATTTTCCCAGGGGTAACAAAATTGATATTAGCTAAGTCTGCCATGAGGGTGCAGGTAATAAAAACCTCAATGCATATTCAAGGCTTTATTCAGCTGGGATCCGAGCACAAAGAATTACAGAAGTCAACAGAGTAGTGTACAGTATACTGGGAATGTCAGAAGTAAACAAACATGGCATAATAAAACAGTCATTCGTTCATGCCAAATACATAATGTAGTTAAACATTCAGACAAATTAACATAAATACCAATTTACCACAGTGCAAGGTCTCTCCTTTTTCCATTTCTCCTGCTATCAAAAGGTGCATTATCTAGTAAATGTATTTCTTTTAACTTGGACTTTTTCTTAATCTGTGTGTGTGTGTTTTTTTTTATTACTAAACTGCAGATCCATCATGAAACTCTCCCCTAATGAAGTATGAGTCCAGGAGGCCTTTTTGAATGATACTTCACTTTCCCTTTTTGCTTTTGTTATTTCCATGCTTTTTTAAGATTTCTTGATCTTTTTGCAGTAAACATTGTTATAATAGTAGATGATTTTAGCCTTAAGTTCACATTTATAGTTTCCTCTGCTGATATTATCCTGAGTGTTTTTAGTTTTATTTTACAATGTGCATCTTTCATTTATTCTGACAACGTTGAATTCGTTCTTTATCCCTCAAATCTTTATGATAAAAAGGAATTTAAAGTATCTTACTGATTTACTTGAAGCATTAGGACAAAGAGTGGCCTTATGTCTGTCTGAAATTCATGTTTCGTAAAGTAAGTCTTAGGCAGAGTTATTGATTCCGGAGTGAAACAATAAAATCATATAATACGAAATTTCTAGTATATATAGCTGTTTCTGGAGTGTATTGCAGCCGTAGTCCGGGTTATATTAATTTTTCAATTACCTGTAAAAGGAAATTTAAGTGGTCATATAAATCGAAAGTATGTATTATTAGATAACCACATGGTTTCTTAGCTTCGTGGATACTCAGCTTTTAGATGTGCTTGTAACTACAAGCCTTGAATCGGAGGGGAAAATAAATGAAGAGATTTTCCATTTCGTGGTGAGATTTAAATCCTCAAACGGTGGTAAAAGTGAGATTGTAAGTAACTCAAGATGCTCCATGATATGGTGATTTAACGGCCACTTCACGCTTACTACCGAGAGTGGGCTCGAATCCCATCAAGGAAGAAATGGCTTCTTCCTTTACTTTCTATTTAATTCAAGTTTTTCATTGGTAAATACATCCATCAAATATAAGGAAACCGAGATGTTCTGAGGCTATTGTGACTATTAACAATACTTATTTTGTTATCTCAGATGATTTCACTAAGTGAAGAGACTGTCTGGGCTCAGGAGTAACTTATGAACTTGGCAGATTTGTATGCTAGGCTTTGTTTTATAGTCCTTGGCTCTAGGTCATAGTCCCTCCATATTTCAGGTAATGTACTGAATGTAACTCTAGCAAATGTGTCTTTTAAAGTCTAAGGCAATGTCTGTGATGTTATTCGCGCCGCTGCCATTTGTGTCTCACCAAATACTTTTTGTGAAATCGGAATGTTTCCTAAACCACAATCCAAAAACTGTTGTTGATAACATAATCTATTATAAAATTAGTAGAACAGATGTTTAGAACGGTAAATATGTCTGAAATTAATACCATCTCCTATCCCATCAATAAACTGAGTCAGACTCTATAGCATGTTTCAAGCCCAGTCCATCCCAAGGAAAATGATCAAAATCCGACCTAATTATCAAGCTTAGTTTCATGATTCATAATTATAGAAAGTTATACTTTGATAAATGGACCAAATTCAACCTATGTAGACGTAATTGCTCCTAGTTTAACTGCCAGAAATTTGTTGACAGTAACTGGGAAGCTGAAGTTATAAATTTGCCAAAGTATTTTACAATAATTATTTGAAAATCAGAATACAAGAAAGAATTAAGCCATGTCATTGGTATACCAAACCCTGCGTTTTGGATTATTATTATTATTATTATTATTATTATTATTATTATTATTATTATTATTATTATTATTATTATTATTATTATTATCCAGAAGATGAAACCTATTCATACGGAATAAGCCCACAGAGGCCATTGACTTGAAATTCAAGCTTCCAAAGAATATGGTGTTCATTAGGAAGAAGTAAGAAGAGGTAAAAGGAAATACAGAAAGATGAGATCCCACTTAGCAAAAAAAAAAAATTAATAAATTAACAAATAGTTGAATGTATTAAAATGCAAGGAGAATAGTAGTAGGGTAGTAATGCATTGCACCTTTGCTTGAACTTCTGAAGTTCCAATTGCACGACATCCTCTGGAAGGCTGTTCCTCTGGAAGACTGTTCCACAGTCCAACGGTGTGAGGAATAAAGGACCGCTGGAACTGAGAAGTTCGACAGCGAGGCACATTTACTGCATAAGTTCCTTAACATTATTCTTTCATTTTGGTAACTCTTACTGTAAAAACTTTTCCTTATATTTCCTTTTATAAATAAAGCAAACGTTAGATGACAAAATGTGACCCTTACTATAGAATTTTTTTTTTTTGTAATACGTTAAACTGAAAGTTAAAATGAACTTACCTTTTTAACATACTTTAACCGGAAATTAAATTTAATGAGAAGTTTAGAGATATTTATCTGGACGAGGAACATCAACTTGCGATCCTTTAGTTTCAAACACCTATTACATAACTCTGCTCGCTCTGTTGGTTTGGTTAATACCAGCTTACCAACTGATGTCCTTCGTCCTGATTTAATTCAGTTTAACTTATCACAAAAAGAATTCTATAGTAAGGGCCACATTTTGTCATCTGACGTTTGGTTTATTTATGAAAAGGAAACAAGAAAAATTTTTCACAGTAAGAGCTACCAAAATGAAAGAATAATGTTAAGGAACTTATTGTATTTTAGGCACGCTAAAATACAATATATATATACACACACACACACACACACACACACACACACACACACATATATATATATATATATATATATATATATATATATATATATATATATATATATATATATATATATATATATATATACACATATACATATATATATATATATATATATATATATATATATATATATATATATATATATGTATATATACAGTATATATATATATATATATATATATATATATATATATATATATATATATATATATATATCTTATATTTATATACATATATAAATTTATTTATATATATATGTTTATGTTTTTCCTGGCAATCTAGTTTGAAATATTCTCTGTGAGACAGGTAGCAACAATTTCAAAATATTTAGCCTTGTGATTCCGACTTCGTGGGTCTAGGGAAACATAAAACAAGAGGAAAAAGGGGGAATTTCATATGAGCGTAAGGCTCTTACTACTGAAGGAAAATATTACGTAAACACGTGGGCAAACTTACAGGAGTGTATTCACATAAATAACATTAGTACGAGAAAGAGGAATGCAAGTAGAATATTGATCCTGAAGGGGATTGCTACGGGATGAATGAAACTGGGGGTATTCCAGACACAGTCCAAGAAGATTCCATGATATAGGGTCCCTCGTAAGGCAGATTTGGTTCCAGCGCAGAAGGCGGTCCATGGGTGACTTGCGATTTCCGAGTGCAAGTGCGATCTTCCATGTGGTAGGATGCAGGGGCTTCCACATAAAGGGCAAGACGATGGGAACTTCACGAAACGCCAAGCAAATGGAGTGGGTCATCGGTCAGGCCAGCATCGAAGGGAACACATGGTTGGTGGTTGGAGTGCACGGAGGAAAAGTATACTTTGAAAGGCCACGTGGTTAGGAGCTAAGGGCATCGTTGGGCCAGGGCATGGCGGTGATTGTGGGGTCATCCTTACACCCCCCCTCGTCCAGCGCGCGTCTGAGAGCGAGCCTTGGTCTGTTTGTCGCTTTTATCTCCTCCTATGGGGCAGGGGGAACGTCCAGCACATAGGGAGTTGAATCATGTTCAGCTGATGCCCGTAGGGGGGTTTTGCCTGTAAAGGACAGCCAGACAGATTCACTTTTGCCTCAAAAACCAGAAATTATCTACTTAAAGGGAGTGGCCTACAATCGGTTTTAATCCCTTGTATTCTGACCGTGCGAAATATCGATCGGCAGACAAGAAGCAAAAGAAAAAAGGGAGCAATTTTCCAGCGAATTCTTGCTACTCTTAATAGCTCCCCACACAAGATGATGTACACACTTCATGCAGGTGTGAACATCGAAATACGCAAGAATGCGTGGAAAGTTCTTTACTTTACTCCACATTCTGCCTTGCAATGGACTTTACTACTAAGGTATTTATAAAACTCTGTGTCACTACTGTTGATACCATACTGGAACAAATTACTTTAACAGGACATAATGAAATTTTCAACACTTACAAAAGAGTAATTACTTTTAGTTTGTTACACATTGATAACTTTATAAAGTGACATGAACAATATGAATTAATTAGGATTATAAGACCACGGTATGTGAGGCTTGTGGCAAACAAATGAAGAAAAGTAGTTAATGTTCAAGAATTAGAATACATGGTTACTTAATTCTAGATATCACCTAAATGCATTCGGTTAGTTTGCCCTTTAACCCGACCCTTACTCTGGGGTGTTTTGACAGTTGTAGGTGAGCGAGAGTATTCACGAGTTGTAATTCGCTAACTTTAAACTTCGCTAATTTTATGCATCCACTGCCCACACTCGGTACGAGCTATAAATAGACACTCAATGTTATGACGGGGTGAGCAGACAAAAGACGTGGGGTCTAGGACAAACAGAGTTCTTAGAAGGAAGGGAAGGGGAAAAAGAAAGAAAAATAATAATATCAAAAGGAAAAATTAACTGGATGTTACGAAGGAAAACGTGACCGCATATGAAGGGCGGACACGTCTCTCGGAGCTTACGAAAGGGGCATTTAAAATCACAAGGGCAAGAGTCTATGACTTGCGATTCATTAAAAGAGAAAGATAAATAAATAACTAAAAGAGTAATTGATATTGGCAGAATAGCTAAGGAAATAAAGTGAGGGTTTTATTGTGTTAGGCGGGAATTTATCGTCCTTCGCCTATAAATTACGGCCCGGACTATCACTTCAGCCCCAGGGCGAGAAAAGTGCACCCGAAGGGCGCGACTCTTTCAGGAAGAGCTGACACGCACGCCCTGTGCCAAGGTATGGGCGCAAGGGCGCGCCACTTCCCACTCTGTTATTCTTAATGATTTATACATTTGCAGGGAATGGTATCCCGTACTTAATTGCCTCTTGTGGGGATAATTTAAGAAAAGGATTAAATAGGAAATGATAAGGGATAGAAGTTCCAGAGGAACAGAAGAAGATACTGGAGGGCCTGACATCCCCTTCTGCATTAGAGGTGCCAAGACCTTCGAAAAAGGAAATAGTGGCACAGGTGCCAGGGGAGCTCTAGAGCTCTTTGTAAACTACCTGGAAATTCATACGCCTGTGGTAATTTCGCCTCGAACCTTTCTTAATGGGACAGTCGTCCTCGGCCGGGGAAGCGGAGGGTAGCACGGAGTGCCACCTGGGCCTGCTGCTGCGACAGCTGACGCAGGAGGTTTCCGTGCTGGTTCTACCATGATCCGTCACAGCTCTTGTAGTTCATTGGCCAAGTGAGAGATGGCAGAATCCTGACTTGCAATTGCATCGGCAACGGACTGAGGCAGAGAGGAGGTGGTCGGGGGTGGCGTGAGTGGCTCGCAGGTATCAATGACCAGCTCAGGCACAGGTTGCGAGGCCGCACCTGCAGGTGAGCTTCCACTGTAGTTGAGAAGAACCGTCTCTCTTACTGACGCTGGTAGCGGTGCCAGGCCGGGCGAAGAGAGGGGGTCCTGAGTTGGATTCCTTGCATGGAGATCGGGGTTGTGCTCTGGCACTGGCACTAAGGCAGAATCAGGTACTATCAGAGGTTTCTTGTGCTCGTCGGTCAGGACAGACGAAGCTAGGCACTGCTCGGTGCATGCAAGTGGCACCGGCAGGCATTTGGCATCTATGAGAGGGAGATCTGATTGGGGACCTGGCACTGGCACTGAGGCAGGGCCGGGCACTGGAATTGGATCGGGAACCAATCGAGGGGGGCCACTGTACATCGTACTCAGGTGGCACTGGTAGGGACTGCACGTCCTCCTGGTACCCAGGGGGCGCCAGTCTTGACTGAGGGAGAAGCAGGAGAGGATTACTCGTGCCTGAGGAATGATTCGGGGAATGTGGACCCCTAGATTGTCGTGATTTCTTTGGGGACTGAAAGTCCTGTCCCAGGATGACGTCATAGCCTCTGGGGAGATTGCAAATTTTTGATTGGTGAGGTCTTGTGACTCTCAATTGGACTGTAGGGAGTATCATTTTAAATTGATTTACTCCCTCGATCGTGACGAGTTTTCGTCTATTGACGATAGCTCCATATGGAACTCTGTCCCTTCAGATGAGGGAGATTTGCGTGCCTGAGTCCTCGAATGCCGTGACTCGGCGCACGGGGTGGCTGCCTCGGGGAGGGGTCACATATACGGGCCCTTCGGCGGGAGGGCCCAGTGACTTGGGTTCTGTGACAGCCAAGGCGACGGTGGGAGTATTTGATTTATTATTGCTCGGGCATTTTGCCCATGCGGGAGAATGGACATAAACCTTGCATGCCGTGCAAAAGGTCTGGCCGAAGTCTTTCCGCGCTGCCCCTGTGGAGGGCGCAGGCGAGTTATTGGGCAGTTTTCCGGGAGAGAGAGGCACTGGTTTCTTGCTCCGGCACTGTTCGGAGGAATGCCCCATTTTCTTGCAATAATGGCAAGTTAGGGGCTTGCCTGAGTTCTCATTCTTGTGGGAATTTGATCCTCCGAGGAGGGACAGGGGATTTATCTTCCTCCTGATGGATCCTTCGTGAGGGTGGTGAGTTTCCCACATGTCTGCTATCCGGCAACACTCGGTGAGTGTTGCTGGGGCTTTTTCCACTACATGAGTGGCGAGGGCAGGAGGGGAGTAGCGCAGGAAACGCTCAAATTTAAACTGCTCGAGTACCTCAGTGGCGCTAGTGGCTCCTTCAGAATCGAGCCATTTTGTTAATGCCCGCTCTGAATGGTACGCCCAATCGGACCAAGTCTGGCCTGCTTCTCTGGGCTGCTCTCTCCAACATCTCCTCCACCGCTTGGGGGTCATCTCGTACACCTTCGTAACCGCTTAGTGTACGGCTTCCCAGTTTCCCCTATCTTCTGCCGAAATGGCGTGGTAGGCAACGAGGACCTTTCCTCCCAGGAATTTGGTGAGAGCAAGGGAGAGTTCCGTGGGGGAGAGGTTGCAGCATTCCAGGACTCGTTCAGCCCTTTCAAGCCATACTTCAGGTTCGGACTCTGTCCATTTTGGCATGAACAAGTGAGCTTGGCTGAAGGCACTCATTCCCGCCGCAGGAGGTGGAGTGGCGTTCTGTCGTTCTAACATCTTGAGCTCATGGGCGCGCTGTCACTCTCTCTTCTCTCTATCCCTCTCCTCCCGTTTTTCTCGGGCGATTCGTTCTTTCTCCTGGGCGATTCTCTCCTTTTCTCGCTCTTGCCGTTCTAACTCTTCTCGTCTCTCTTAGGCAATTCTTTCTCTCTCTCTCTCGCCTCACGTTCTTTCTCCTTCTCCGCATGTTCTTTCTCCTCTCATTTCTCTTGGGCAATTCTTTCTCTCTCCTTCTCCTAAGGTTCTCTCTCTCTCTCCGCCTTGGTATCGTCCACTCGCTCTTGAACCCATTCTCTCAGAGTTTGCCCTGATAGTCCCATGTCCTTTCCAGCGGACATGTAGAACTTGAAGTCCTCGTTTTGTTGGGCTCTGGTATTTAGCCATCTTGAAATAATGGTTATATGATATGTCTGAAAAGACTCAGGTTGTCGGAAAAGACTCAATTGCAGGAATCTGAAACTCTCAGTTGTTCAGACTGCATGAGAATGGATCTGTCTGAATAAGACAGTTAATCGGTAAGTCTGAGGAGGCTTTGTTAAAATTCAATATGTCTGAGTAAGACGTGGTTGTTTGTGGCGAATGAATTTTAATATGCGTCTCGGAAGACGTAGCTGGATTTTATGTCACGCCCGGACTTGGCCCGGCTGTAGCGTGAAATTAAGGAGTTGTTCTAACGAACTAGAATGATCAGTCCCGTAAGGGCTTAGATGTGTGTGAAATACACTAATATAATGTCTCAAAAGGACTTGATTTTGGATTTCCCGCAGGAATTAGGGATTCTCGCCTCTCGCGACATAGAATTTTTTTTTGAGTCTCTTAGGACTTGGAAATTGGTTGAGGAATTCTCGCCACGTGCGACGTAGAATTTTAGTAGGAGTCCCTGAGGACTTGGAATTTGGTTGAGGAATTCTTGCCACGTGCGACGTAGAATTTTAGTAGGAGTCTCTTAGGACTTGGAATTTGGTTGAGGAATTCTCGCCACGTGCAACGTAGAATTTTAGTAGGAGTCTCTGAGGACTTGGAATTTGGTTGAGGAATTCTCGCCACATGCGACGTAGAATTTTAGTAGGAGTCTCTGAGGACTTGGAATTTGGTTGAGGAATTCTCGCCTCGTGCGACGTAGAATTTTATTTGGTTTGTCCGTAGGACTTGGAAATACGATTCGTCCCTTAGGACTTAGAAATTACTAACGGGAAAAACCCAAAGAAAAATGTTTGCTGAGAAATGAATAAAAAAAAAAGGTTACACACAAGGGCATGGGTGGGGGTGAAGGTCGTCTCACAATCCGAGTTATTTTTAGACTCTGTGTGAATGAACCCGTCTATTTATAGACCGTCTGGGACTCAGGGGAATCTCCTGGTCATCTGAGGAGATAACAGTAAAAATGACCTAGTAATTTCCCCTATAAGCGGAGTTTAAATTTCGCGTTCCTAACACCTAGTTCGAGTTTAACTACACTGAGAGAATTTCAGCAATGCAAGCTGACTATGTCTTGTCCCACGTGGGAATTTATTCGCGCCTAAATAATAATTAAGCTAATCCGAAATGCGAAGTAAAATATATCACAGAGGAATTTCTTTCACACTATTCCTCGAAGCAAAGAATATGGCAAGGATTTTAACACAGAGGAATTTCGCACTATTCCTCGAAGCAAAGAATGGTTATCACTGGTTATTTCCTAACTACCTATCCTGAAAGGCATGCATTAATTAATCTAATACAGCGGTTCTTTTCTCTCAGTGAATACATGCATCCCTATTTCTAAGTCCTAGGAACAGTCACGATTGTAAAAAAACTTTTGCTAAGATAAACACATTACTTACGTGGAACTCTCTTGGTCTGTGCTCTTGATAACAGGTTCGAAATTTGTCTCGCACCCAGCTTAGCTATGCTAATAGCTGATCTGGCAAGTTGCAAACCCAAACAAAAGCAGAAAACAAATGGGGGGATGCAACTGCTAAAATGAGGATCTCAGGCAAAAGGTCACCATTTTTATGTTTTTCCTGGCAATCTAGTTTGAAATATTCTCTGTGAGACAGGTAGCAACAATTTCAGATAATTTAGCCTTGTGATTCCGACTTCGTGGGTCTAGGGAAACATAAAACAAGAGGAAAAAGGGGGAATTTCATATGAGCGTAAGGCTCTTACTACTGAAGGAAAATATTACGTAAACACATGGGCAAACTTACAGGAGTGTATTTACATAAATAACATTAGTACTGGAAAGAGGAATGCAAGTAAAATATTGATCCTGAAGGGGATTGCTATGGGATGAATGAAACTGGGGGGATTCCAGACACAGTCCAAGAAGATTCCACGATATAGGGTCCCTCGTAAGGCAGATTTGGTTCCAGCGCAGAAGGCGGTCCATGGGTGACTTGCGATTTCCGAGTGCGAGTGCGATCTTCCATGTGGTAGGATGCAGGGGCTTCCACGTAAAGGGCAAGACGATGGGAACTTCATGAAACGCCAAGCAAATGGAGTGGGTCATCGGTCAGGCCAGCATCGAAGGGAACACATGGTTGGCGGTTGGAGTGCACTGGGGAAAAGTATACTTTGAAAGGCCACGTGGTTAGGAGCTAATGGCATCGTTGGGCCAGGGCATGGCGGTGATTGTGGGGTCGTCCTTACTCCCCACTCGTCCAGCGCACGTCTGAGAGCGAGCCTTGGTCTGTTTGTCGCTTTTACCTCCTCCTATGGGGCAGGGGGAACGTCCAGCACATAGGGAGTTGAGTCATGTTCAGCTGATGCCTGCAGGGAGGTTTAGCCTCGAAAATCAGGAATTATCCACTTAAAGGGAGTGGCCTACAATCCACGGAAATATCGATCGGCAGACAAGAAGCAAAAAGAAAAAAGGAGCAATTTTCTATCAATTCTTGCTACTCTTAATAATATATATATATATATATATATATATATATATATATATATATATATATATATATATATATATATACATATATATATATACATATATATATATACATATATATATACACAAATATATTCTTGGCTGATTGTCTGAGATTACAGGTTGAAATCCTAAATTTTCTACATGAAGAAAGTGTCGAATGTAGGCTGCTCTATACATTTTTATTCAGAATATATCAGACTACATTCCCAGAACCAAGATGATGGTATTTTCATCAAGTTTGTCAAGGCCACTGCTGGTCAGTCGCCTGGACTCCCTTGGAGCTGAACTGAAGAAGATCCGGAAAACTGCTAGACACCTTAATTAAACACCGGTGCAGATTTGCTAGACAGAACTTTAAGTAAACAAGAAAACTCTCTTCATGAAGTTAGACGTAAAAGTTATCTTAATATAGCAAATGTGCTTTACCATTCTTCAACCATGGCTGTTCCTAAATTTCTGCAACTAAGTGATATTAATATTGCATACAAAGGCCTATGCAATGAAGGATATGGCAATCAGGAATTTCAGCCTACAAAAGAATTTGCGAAATTACGAGAGCCCTTGGAGTAAGTGCATTAAAATGATCCTTGGTTAAAACAAGGCAGATATAATATTTGAATGGGGAATACAACATGTACTTTATTTGAGTATATAAATGAGTGTAATCATTATTAATTAAAAGGATGCAAAACAGATCATATACTGCAAAGATACTGGAAAACCTTAAATTGTGGAATGTATATGGTAAAGAAAAATCTTGTCGAATTAATTAACAACAGTCCAGGAATGAACAAATTGGATGAATTGCTGAATTGCTCGCCAATAATATTTTTGGACTATTAATTTTTGGATAAATGCAAATTAAGTTTTTAAGCTTATGTATTGCTGCTGTAGGGGTGACTGTGTCTTCATATGAATTTTCCCTCCTCAGACAAAACCAAAGCAACACTCACTACCACTTTCATTCTTTAAATTTTGAATCAAGGATGAACTAAATATGCAGAAAACTTCCATGACATCAACTGTTCATCAGCAGCATTCTGACCAACCCTCCATAATGCACTACTCTCTTCCTCCTAGATCTTCCAAAACTCAAATTCATCTACTCTCTTTAAAGGTCAAAAACCTCTCACAGCGCTGTGATCCATCTTTCCACCTGAGTCATCCTTCATACTGCAACTCAGTATCTCTTCATTTCTCACCCGGTTAGTAATTCAGTAGTTCTACAGCCTCCCTTTAAACTCCTTTCGTTTCAATATCTTTAACCAAATTCCGGCATTCATTCATCCCGTTTGGGCTGCCCCAGAAACAAGAGCCCGTGCTAGCACATTGCGTGCTTAATTGTACAACAAAACAGTCTCAGCTTTCCTGTCGAGCCCACTTGTCGTGACTAGAGAGAGAGAGAGAGAGAGAGAGAGAGAGAGAGAGAGAGAGAGAGAGAGCATTATATTATACAATTAAGACGACTTCCTGAAAAATCATCACCAGTTACGTCAGTTGCATTCAATTACTGGATAAAATGTATTACAAAATGACATTTGGTTCCTAGATTTAAAGGAATTATAATTATTACACAATATCTATGAAAGTCATTCGCCTAATATAATGTTAGTTTTACTGTTTAAGGTAATTTTGATAACTATTTTTGTGTTTTCATATTTTACCCTGTTTCCAATGATGTTTTTTCTTTGCATCGTATTTTAATTAAATTAACATTTGACACGGATGAAGGATATATCATTAATGTTGAACAAACAACACTGAAATTAGAGAAGAGAATATCATTTATTTTTCCCAGTGAGACTGTAGAATTCTGTGACAAGTCTGATAGAAAAAATTGAGTAATCTTATACTGTAAGCCCTAGACACTAAGTAAATCCTATATGCCTACTTTTATTTTCACGAATGTAAAATTTAAAGTAGTAATAATTGAGGAGGTAATAAGAAATATTGATTCACAATAGACACATAGATCGTATTATCTTATTGTTTTTTTATCTTTTATTGATTTTACGGATTAATATGCCTAGTATGAAGTCAGCTTATCTCGAAATCATATCACTGGAAAAGATCCTTATACATGCAGGATATTTTTCAATACATGGTAAGTATCAGTTTCATTGCTAGATATTTTTAATTTTAATTTTTTTTGGGGGGGTGGGTTTAACTTTGGGATCGCTGAATGATTTCCTCAGCTCATGTTACCCCTTCTGAAAGAGTGTTTGTTTGACATTACTAAGATCTGTAGATCTTTTGTATTTCTTTTGACTTATGCATATCCCTTGGTTATTATTAATAAAACTTTGCAAATTAGCTTTGAGTCATCTGAATGCAGCGGATATGCGGAAGGCGTAATATTATCTATGTTATCTCTGTTTTAGTGTCCTTTTACATTCGCTATTTTCCTGTTAGACGAATCCATCAAAGCAGGATTATTGTCTATCCCCGCAGCATTTGCGCCCTCTTCTTACATTTCAATTTAATACGTAATATAAAGGAATGTACGATCTTAAAAATATTCTTCTCGACAGAATATAAACTAATTCATGTACCGGATAATTTGTATAATTAATTATTATTGTTGTTGTTGTTGTTGTTGCTTTTGATGTAAGATTTGTACTCTAGTCATTTTTGAGTAGCCATGAAAAGCTGGGATGAGGAAATGTTTGCCCCATTTCCACCATTTGCGAAGTCTGAGTCCTCAGCTTGCCCTTTCACCTCTGCTGATGTCTCACCTTTAATAATCACAGTTATAAGCAGCAAGGGCCGAAATATTGACTACAGTACTACTACAGCCGCAACCAACGATTCCGAATATTTCTTTATCGCGCACTGACAGCCTGCTGTCACTATTGACCGGTAGGTTGCCAGGGAAGGGTAATAAAATCGTCATTTTTGCTGGCCACGGATATTTTTCCAGGCCAAGGATTGTCTGTGTTTTTTCTCATTATTGTTGAAGCTGCCTAACTTTCTCACTTTCTTCTTTTCACTATTTGTAATAATCAGTTATCTTCCACTTCTTATTTAGATACTTTTATTGTACTTTTCACTTCAGCTTAAAACAACCAAGTAAAGTTGCAGATATGGTTTTCTCCTTTCTCAGGTATAAAGCTTAAATAAGGTTTTGGAATTCCTTAGCATTTTCTTTGGTAGGGTACTGAATATCAACGAAAGGAAAGACATTACAATGAAAGTTTTACTAATAATATCAACAATATTTTACGATAAATCGGGAACAGTTACCTTTCACGTCTCAGTAATTTGACCTTTACTCAAAATATATACTGATGGACTCCCGTGGGGAGAGGTGTGTTTGGTCTGGTGTTTTCCCATAAACTTTAGTTCTTTAGATAAGATCTCCCGTAGGGGGTTAGAGACGTCAGTGCACTTCGTGTAGTGCACTGTAGGCGTTACTTAGGTTCTTCGCAGCTTATCTTCGGCCCCTAGCTGTAACCCCTACTGTACTTCCTTTCATATTGTCTTACTTCCATCTTACTTTCCACCCTCCCCTAACCCTCCCCTAACCCTAACAATTGATTCATAGTGCAACTGCTAGGTTTCACTCCTGTTACACCTTTCAAACCTTTTACCGTTAATTTCCGTTTCAGCGCTGAATGACCTCATAGGTCCCAGTGCTTGACCTTTGGCCTAAATTCTGTATTCAATTTAGATGAGAGAGCGAGCTGTCTTTGTACGTGGTAACGCCTCACTTCGTGTGAACAAATAGCAATGTATTTCATGGTGACAGCAGAACCGCAGACTAGGCTGGTTCTCAGAGATCTTTCCGATTCGAACAGGTCAAAGGGATTTGAGTCACTGGCGCTCCTGCTGTTCCATCACACTTTGAAATGTATTAAAAAACATTTTGAAACGAGCGGCATTGTCACTGAGGAGAAGCACCAAATTTGCCTTCATGTTGCGTGGATGTGATGAATGAATGAATAACTCATAAAAGTTACGATACAAATCCAAGTCCTGGGCCACTTTCAGCCATCAAGCACTTTTCAGACAGTGAAAAGTGGGAGTTGGAGTGGTTGGATAGCAAGATAAAGAGATGCAGAAAATAAATGACAAATTGCACTTAAAAGTAGTAGTTCAACAGATTTGACAGCAAGATGAAGAAACGAAGCAAGAACGTATGTAAAGTAAGAAGGTAATAAGAGGGTGCAGCTAGGGGCCGAAGGGACGCTGCGAACACCCATTAGTAGTGTAATTAACGCCCTTCGTTGTAAAGAGCTGAAGGAGTTGTTACCAAACTTGTGGGTGCTATTTTGTCTTGTTACCTACGCGTCACCTATTCCGAGATGCTAGTACTAAACATAGCGGAAGCTCCTTTGGACGCCGTGTTTGGTACTAGCTCCTCTGGGATCAAAGTATTATATACACCCATTTCTATATCGTGCGGTCGACAAATTATATTAATAAACGATATCTTCGTGTGGCCGTCTACTTTACATTTACCATACAGTGTTTAGTACTGTGCACTGCTAGCATCTCGGAGTAGGTGACGCGTAAATAACAAGCCAAAGTAGCACCAACGTCTGGCTAGTAACCCTTACAGCCCAATAATATATATGGGGAAGATGAATACTGTTTTCACTACAATGTAATTGTGTCTTGGATATATTTAGATTTCACAGTGTATAGTTCAACAAGCATGCATAATCAGCGTTGTGTATCGGAGGGTATAACTGTGTTATCTTAGAAGTGTTTAATTCGATCTAGCATATGATTAGTATATTTCTCCAGATTCCAAATTTTTAAAAAAATATTAAATTATAGCATTACTAGTAGAATCCAGTAGAATAAAGAAATAAACGATCAGCTGAAAAGCGGCAGCTGTTTGTAGCGTTATTTTTTTTAGACTGGCGAGTCTATAAAGATGAGTGACCACATAGCGGACTGTAAATACCTTATAAGAATTTTTACACACACACACAGACACACACACACACACACACACATATATATATATATATATATATATATATATATATATATATATATATATATATATATATATATATACATATATATATATATATACACATACATACAGTATGTATATATACATACTGTATATATATACAGTATATATACTAGCTTACCAAGCTGGTGCTGCCCGGGAAAACTCTCTCTCTCTCTCTCTCTCTCTCTCTCTCCTCCCTAACACCCCCTCTACGCTCTCTCTCACTTCCTCTACCTCTCACTCACTCTCTCTCTCTCTCTCACTCTCCTGTTAAGATGGTTGCTTCAATTACATTGTCCAGCATTTTTGAAATTTTATATTTCATCCCTTCTCAGCCCCATTCCTATCGGGGCAGAACATGAACTTAAAGGGCATCAGGAGTGTCACTATTCATCTCAGTGGCCTTGAAAACTTTGGATTAGACAGTAATATCTCATTTTTGACATTTTATTTTTCACCTCTTCTCACACACACCCACCCTTCCTATCAGGGATGAACTTGGACTTAAAGGGCATCGGGAGTGTCACTATTCACCTCAGTGACCTTGAAAACTAATGTCTATCATTTTTTTTTATTTTTACATGTCACCCCCTTCCCAAACCCAACCCCTTTGGTGCCAGTAGTGTCTTACCCCCACTGTATTCTTTCCCTGATAGTAAGTCATATGTATACCGAAATGAGGTAGGATAAACCCATAGAGCTTATTTAGTTACTAAGACTACGGGCAGAGCCAGCCCCGTTTCAGGGAAGCCCTTCCCACCATCACCCCCTTTGGTGCCCTTTGGTGCTAGTGATGTCTTATCCCCAGAGTATTCTTTTCTATATAGTAAGTCATATGTATACCAAGTTTGGTTGAAATTGCTCAATGCATTTCATGTATATATATATATATATATATATATATATATATATATATATATATATATATATATATATATATATATATATATATATATAATATTTTTATATATAAGAAATATACATAAATATATCTAACAAACTTAAACTACCAACTCTAATCCAAAAGAATCTAAGAATCATTGTTTTTCTCAAGTTAAAAACATAATGAAAAAATATGAAAAATTTGATCATGGAATGAAATTTCATTCCTGTTTAAAAATGGTTTCCTGTAGCGAATCTAAGATAACTCAACTATCCTATAGTCATATTTTTTTTGTTTTCTGCAAGCAAATATTACTTCAGAATAATTACATATAAAACTAGACCTGCAGGTGATAATGCGGTCCCTTACCTGCAGTTTTGTAGGCCCAGCTAGTAACCTATCTATTCAGGTTTAACCTGCCAAAGTGCTCCCCGGCTCCAGTTGGCGGTATTTCAAAGAGCTGCCCACGTAAGTCGCTCTGTACGTAAACAAAAATAACAAATACCAAAGCAAAGGTTATGTGAAAGCCGCTCTTTTAGGTTCGACAGCCTTTTTGGGGATAAGAGTATTTGACTGTACAATGTGAAAAATATATTTTTCTTTTACATTTTTTATAACGAACACCTGGGTAATTTAATGTATGGCTATTCTGGTATTTCACATCTTTCTTTACTTTACATTTTTATTAATCTGACAACATACTCGCATTTTGATCATAAGAATATATTTATTAGTTTCCTAATATTTTCTGATTATGGATTTTTTTATTCAAAGAGATAATCATTTCCTTCACGAAAAGAAAAACACAAATTTCCTATATGTGATAGACTCCGTTTTGTAAAAAGAATATACGGTCCTAGTTCTATAAAATAACTTTCTTTTTTAATAAAATATTGTAAAGTTATAAAATTCTTTAGATTTTCATCCGAACAGTTAGTATAGTTTGCAGGTTAATTTTGTACTATCAAGTGAGCGTTATTACATTTACTATTTTAATACTGCAAGAAAGTATAAGCATTCAACACCAAAAACGTACCTTCTACACTGAAACCGCAAATGTGTGGATGGACGGTGAAAGAGTGGTCTGAACTGAATTGATAAGTTTTCGGCAGTAAATGTGTTGTTGGTAAGCTGAGAGGAGATGAAGCAATTAACAAAGCGGAATTTGCACAGATCATTCGGAAAAGAAAAGTAATCTCCAGTGAAGCAAAAGTTGGGATATATTAAGTGATCGTTGAACGCAATTGAAAGATAAAAGTGGAAGCTATCATAGGTTACGTGGAGTCAGAGCGATTCACGGGATTCTCATGTGGGGGTTTGAAGAGGCGGTAGAATGTCAGCGCTGGTGAGGGTATAAATCGAAGTGTTACAAGGTGGTTGTGTCATGTGGAGAAAATGGGGGAAGTAAAAGAGGAAGATCGAAAATTACTGATATGGGGAAGGTACTGAAAAGTAACATGCAGTAAGCGAAAGTTTGTAAGCGAGGTGAGTGACTCAGAATTTATAGTGAAGATCAAAGCACTTCTGATCTGTCTTTTATGTAGGTATATGGAGCAGCTAATGCTAAAGGTTTCTGAATATGGTGGGTGGTCATTTTAATTCAACTCTATAGACTGAATATAGCGGTGGTGTGTTTTCTTTGAAACACCTTAGTGTTTTCTTTATAAACATAATATAAGGTTATATAATTATGACTTTACATGATTTTTTTTTCCTTTTCATGCTTTAAAATAACAGTTGGGCTATTTAAGACTTGATATTGGAAAATATATGTGATCTGTGAGTGTAGAAACCCCACCACCCTCCTTCAGAAGGTACAAACAGCCAAAGCAGCACTGGAGTCAGGTGGTGCTGGGCTCGACTCACGTTTCCTAGATCTGTGGATCAGTGATACCAGTGTCTGTTGGAGTTAAAAAAAAAAACTTGCCTACAAACCGGAAGTTTTGTATCCTTCTGGTGCCACCTCCTTCAAAGAAAAAAGCTTATAGCAAAGGAAAATATATGTACGTAATTATATATATGTGTTCATGTATGTTTCTGTCTAATACAAGTGTATTATAACTTGTATGAGAGTTATTTCGACTTGTCAAATACATGCAACTAAATTGAATAATATCGCTAGTTACGCCAGCTGTATCAGCAAAAATTATCTGTTATGCTGATTAAGTCACTGGATAAATGAGTTTCCAAGTAGAAAGTGGATCCCAAACATAAATGAATTATTGAAAATTACTGCAAGTGTAGGAAAGCCACTTACCTGATATAATGTTTGTCCAGCTGTTTGGACTAATTTGTGGTGGCTATTTCGGATATTACTCTTTTACTCAATGTAGATGTCATTCTTTCTATCGTTTTAATAAAATAAAGTTTTGACATTCATGAAGATTTATGCTATTATAAACCCAGCAGTAATGAAATTAGGGAACTTTATCTGATGATTTTCTGAATTTAGTTACATAATCTGTAAACATCCGGAAAGATTAACCAACGATTTCTTGTCGTGCAGCAGTGAAAAAAAATAACTGAAGGAATAAAACAAATATGGATCTGGATCCCCTGTCAAGTCCAGATGGTAATCTTTCGTTTTGGCTTGATCCTGTTACCAGACAGACAACCAAGCAGGCAGACGACCGACAAACTATGGCAAAAAAGTTGAAGACCTTTTGAAATATTTTATATCAAATTCTGTTAGATAGTTTATTGAATTTACAGTACAGGATTTTTTTTCTTCATTTATTAGTATTGTCAGTGATGAACACTGAACGAAAAAATCACAATAATATCAGTATTACTGGTAATTTCATCTTAAATTGTACAGAAAATGGAAGTAAGTTCAGTAATCAAAATTCTGTTGTGGGTGCAGATTAAGCTGGCCTTTTGCCAGCCCTGGGACTTGTGCTAAGGTCTTGAAGAGGATAAAATGTCTGATGTGGACCTTCTGACTCTTTCTGACCAAAGGGCATGAAGAATTCTGTAACTGAAAGCCTGTTTTTTTTCGGATAGAACAGTTCAATAGAGATTTCGAGGAAAAGATAACGTAAAATAATTAGGGGTTGTGAAAGGACTAAAGATTTCAATAAAAACGAAGCTTTACAAAATAGCATGTTAAGACTAGTCGATCATAAAGCGAAAGACACCTTTACAAAAGTAAAAAAAATATGAAATCTTCAAATATAAATAAACATACATACCCAGAATTAATGGTCCTTGGCAAAATAGAATTAACTCGCCTAATACAGTAACTGAAAATGTGTAACAAAAATTATAACTTGAATCATTAATCCAATATGACAGGTAATTCTAGCTAGTTCAGTGCACCTGTCCATAGCTAAATGATGTACGGGATGAGCGTGGAAACGAATAATATTAAATGAATCAGATTTTGAAATTAAAAATATAAAATATTGAGAATTATAGAAAAGTGCATCAGGATGACAAACCTGCGAATCCCTTTGGCTATTATCTCTTCTCGTATCAGTTATTTCCTGTCGATTCTTTAATGACGCTAATGAGGTGTTTGGAAAACTCTAGGGACTTTTCCCTGCGCTCTCTCTCTCTCTCTCTCTCTCTCTCTCTCTCTCTCTCTCTCTCTCTCTCTCTCTCTCTCTCTCTCTATACCAAGTTTTAGTATTTAAATGTCACCAGCACCCTTTTGTCATTATTCTCCTCTCCATCTCATGCGTTCAGCCATTTGCTACCGCATTATTATTATTATTATTATTATTATTATTATTATTATTATTATTATTATTATTATTATTATTATTATTATTATTATTATTATTTTTTTTTTTTTTTGGAACGTCGATGATTTATGTAGATATTATCTCCGTAATTTTCTTATGCACCCAATTCAGTGCGTCATAGCTTTTATTTTTCAGTCTATAATATCTTTTATTTTGAAGTCCATTATAGCTTTCATTTTTAAATCTATTATAACGTTTATTTTTCCAACGAACCACATCACTGAATGAGATTAGGTCGATGCCGATGATAATTATTGTCCCGAAGTGCATCTGATTTATTTTTAAAAGTGATTTATCATTTTTCCCTTAACGAAAACGTAAATGATGTTGTCATTCTGTGTTCTCTGATGCGTAGAGGCCGACTTGAATTTCGGTTATCTTGTAGTTCTGCCGAAGTTGAATTTAGACGTTTTTTTAATATGAGAAAAAAAATTAAATGTTTGTTTATTTATTTCTACAAACATTAGAGTCATGTTGTAGCAGGCATCTATTATTAATGTTTCTTTATCATGAATATTATTACTATTATTATTAGAAGTAGCTGTAATTGTAACTGCAGAGGTTGTACTATTGTCATTGACTCCATTTTTTTTATACCTGACTTTTAATGTTTGAACGCAACCTCAAATTCAGAAACAATTTTTTTTTTTGCTTCCGCAAACTTCATTAATTCCCTCCCTCCCTCACACCACCCACCCCCTAAGGAAAAGGATATCTATACTTATTTTTATCTAAATTTATTTCAGTGTCACATCTCTATCACCTCATTTTCTGTTCTCTGACTTATTGTCTTTTGTAACGTTGTTTCCTTATCGTCTGTTACATTTTTTTGTTTTGTTTTGCATTTAGCAACACATGTTTGCAAGACGATTGTCTTCTTTGCCAGAATTGATATGCATTGTGTATTTTATCTTATCAGTACAGGACCTTAAGGCTTGAACACTTTCCTTCATTAGTCACATACTTACCCAGTGGAACTTCCTTTCATGAGAATAATATTGTCAGTCGGTTTATCTCACCTTCTTTGACATGTCAGTTCATTTCTTCACTCGCTAATGCAGCTTCTCGCTACTCTCATTTTCGTATATGGTTTTATTTACAAGAAGCAGTCTTAGATAACTAATTTGTACTAAACTTTGTCTTGTGTATTTCTGTAGACTCAACAAGTGGTTAGCATTTGTACAAGACGTCGGGAGACAATTTTTTCAAGTAAAGAAATAAATTTCGGTTGCCGAAATCCTTTCAGCATTATGATTACCAATTTTATAACCAAGACAATGCTTGAAGTTATTTGCTATATAAACTGAGGTGGACAGAGAGAGAGAGAGAGAGAGAGAGAGAGAGGCGAAATTCGTTTCCAATGTTCAATTCGCGGTTCAGCTGCAGCCTGTAGCAGTTTGTAAATAGTTAGAGGTGAGGACGACAGGTAATTGAGACCTAACATACCTGAACCGAAACGTTATCCTTTTGAGTTACCCGATTCGCTAGTTCAAAGAAATTCTTTGACCTATTCAAATCACTCTTGCGCATTTCGCAGCTTCTGTGTCTTTCAAACCTTTCTTCCCGAAGTGTCACCCCATTTTGATTATTATACGCTTTTAGACATCTCTTGTTTACGGTAGGCATTTTAGTTATCAATTGCATACTTTCCTTGCTGCACTCAGTCCATATCTTACATTTATTTGTTTCATTCCAGTTTAAAGATAAGTAGTCCTCATGTTTTATATTTTTAACAAATTAACATACTTTCTTTTCATGCCTTGTAGATAAGCATATATGTGCTTCAGACCTCTTTTGCTTGTGTTGGGCATTATACGTTTTATGAACACCTCTATGGTGCGATAATTTTACGTCTCCTATGCTAATAGTGATTCCTTCAGTTTACCTTTTTCTTTATTCTCAGCAATTTAAAATAAAACTGCAGTTCTGCTTACATGATTGCATTATAGCATTCCTTAGGAGAATCAGGTTCCTATAATACTGCAGCAGAAACATGGACCAGATTTTATCAACAAATAGCGTCAAACAGTGAGTGACAGTTTGCTGAATCTGTCGTGGACGGTTGCACTGCCTTCACCTTGCAACTGTTTTCGTTTTCTTCTCTCTTCTTTTTCTTCCTCTTCTCCTTCTTATAATTTTTTTTTCTATCACAGTCATCCTATTCGACTGGGTGGTTTTTATAGTGAGGGGTTCCGGGTTGCATCCTGCCTCCTTAGGAGTCCATCACTTTTCTCACTATGTGCGCTGTTTCTAGTAGCACACTCTTCTGCGTGAGCCCTGGAGCTACTTCGGCAACTAGTTTTTCCAGATTTCTTTTCAGGAATCTTGGGATCGTGGCCAGTGTTCCTAAGATTAAGGGTACAGTATCCACTGGCATATCCCATATCCTTCTTATTTCTAGTTTCAAGTCTTGATACTTATCAATCTTTTCTCTTTTTTTTTCTCATCTACTCTGGTGTCTCATGGTATTGCGACATCAATGATTGATACTTTCTTCTTGATTTTGTCAATCAACGTCACGTCTGGTCTGTTGGCACGTATTTTTATTATTATTATTATTATTATTATTATTATTATTATTATTATTATTATTATTATTATTATTATTATTGTTGTTGTTGTTGTTGTTATTTTTATCATTAGAGAGGAATGAGACCCTTTGATTATGTATCAACTCCAGACATATCTAGTTGTAATCCAGAAGGATCTCATTTATCCTAAACATTAAAGAAAGTGATTACTCTCTCTAGTCTTCATTATTATTATTTATTATTGTTGTTGTTGTTTGTACTGTAGTAGCACGCAGTGTTAAGGCAGCCTTGTATCAATTTGTATGTGCAAGAACATCAGCAGGTTTTAATTGTTTTAGTCCTTTGTTTACCAATTGTGTTCAGATGCCAATGCAAAAGTAGCATCAACTCCTTACTCCGATCTGTCAGTCTGATCCTTACGCTAATATATGATGAGTCTCTTTCTGATTTCCCCCGTAGTGGGGTAGTACCATCAGTGCACCTCACTTGGTGCGCTATAGCCAGTTCTGAAGGGTGTTTGTGGCGTTCCTTCAGCACTTAGCTGAGCCCAGTTTTTAGCCTTTTACTTTAACCTTCATTACTGACTCCTGTCTTCAGTCCTTCTGTCCAGCCTCTCTCACTGTTACTTCGTAGTGTAACTGCGGGTTTTTTTTTCCCACGTTCCACCTTTAGATTCTTGTACTTAATCTCTAATTTTGTAGATCTCTTTATCGTGCTGGCCAAACTCTCAGCGCCTTCTTTTCGCTGTCTTAAGTACTGAATAGCCGAAAGCGCCCCAGGGCTTTGCTTGACAGCCTAAATTTCATAAAATCAATCAAATTAATCTTGCTAATTTCCCCAAGAAAAAGATTAAACCTATGCAAAACTTGTTGGTTATCCTCCTAGATCAATATTTTTCTTTGTATGAGCAGCTGCCACGAGTTCAGTCAGCCCACTTTTGGGGTGTAATATTTAATCCTCGACTCCCTTTCGTATCCTGTAAACATTATTATTATTATTATTATTATTATTATTATTATTATTATTATTATTATTATTATTATTATTATTATTATTATTATTATTTCACTAGATGAAACAATGCGTCCTGCATTGGGACATGCATGGTGATACCGGTTAATTTTGTGGTTGAACTCATTTTGTCGTGTCTGGAAGACGATTTATAAGCGCCACAGTCTTTTTCAGTGTAACTGGATACCAAATACTGTAATACAGTTATGTCAATACATAATTTTACAATTAGTTTGTCTGTGTAATTTTGCATATAAAAATCTGCGTGTGTTCATGAAAATGTGTTAGGATATACGTTTAATAGGGAGACTAGAATTTCGTACGCTAAGGCTTAATTTCTGTCATTGGTTTTTTAATGTTTTCGCTCTCCCATCGAAAGTCTAAGAAGCGTTGCCAACATAAGAAATTATCGGATAACCAGGATTTCCGCATGTCGATAACATTTCCCGTTAAGCTGCGCACTACAAACTGTTGGCTTTGTACCAATCCCATCCTAATAGTTGACTGAGTACTATTTTGTTACCGAATCCCACTAGATCTGTTTTATTGCCGATGAGTTAAAAAATATATATATATTCTGTACATAGCGATTAAAAGCGCTAAGATGCAGCTGCCTCTGGGAAGTCCCTCGGCTAATTGCTCGCTATGCCGGATTTCCATTTTAATTTGGATAAGAAAAATAACTTTAGTTATAAGTGAAAACAAAGTTTAAAATACATAGTTGCTTCTTATTTAGTTTTTTATATTAATGCAAATGAAGAAAATGTTTGCTAAACTTGCAGCATTTATCATTTAGAATATATATATATATATATATATATATATATATATATATATATATATATATATATATATATATATATATATATATATATATATAAATATAATAATATATATGTATGTATACACATATTTATACATTGTGCAAAACCATGTATATATATGTATATATATATATATATATATATATATATATATATATATATATATATATATATATATATATATATATATATATATATACATATATTATTAAGGTTTCAATCTGACCTACTGTACTTACTGCATTTCTTGCTCAGGGATCCAGTCTTGGGGTCTAGCTGGAGAACAGGGAATTACTATGGAACCTTGTCACTCTGACTGCAGTTGCTGGTCAGATGGAATCTTAAATAGAAAAAAACGGTTGGGCTGAAGACCGTATTTCAACAAGGAACTGTTGCAGATAAACATAGGTTTACTTTAAATGGAATATATTTACAACTGGACATGTCAATCAGAAAAATTGGGAATGATAGGCAGGTAAAGTAATGTTCTGCCAAGTGGTTAGATATTTTAATAATTGTTCAAATATTGAAGAATCTATGGGAAATCCTCTTGAAAGGGACACTGAAGAATTGATTGCAGTGATAATGCCGCTGCAAGAAGCGCAAGACAAGCTGTTGTTTCCACAGCCAGCGACACCGTCTGCAATTAGAAAATGCAAGCGGTCACGTACGGAAAATTATAATGATGTCAGGCGATTCGAGGGTTGCACATGTGGTGCCAAGATAATTTGATTCTGGTGCGTGATGCTTACGTTAAAACTTCATGTTGGGCTAACAGTCAGGATTTTGTGAGAAATCGCACTTCAGAGAAGAAAATGAAATTCAGTCAAAGATTAAAGTTACGCAACTGCTGAAATAACCTCAAATCAGGTCCGTTACCTCAACTAGCAATGGAGAGCCTTGTCTAAAATGAACCAGGAATGGAGGGATGAGTTTAATGGGAATGCACAGGTAATGTGACTTGGTGGCCAAAAGATGGCAACGTAGGGTCAGCTCATTAAGGAGCAAGCAAAGGGCAACATGTGTTGGATCTGCTGCTGATAGGGTTCTGAGATCGAGGCGGGTTGCAGGCCACGTTTTTATGCCCTCAGAGGATTATTTTCTTGATCTTCTCAGAGGCGCTTGGATCACCAGTGTCTGGCCTTAGGGGTCAAAATGGCGACTCAGTCACACGTGTCACGATCTCCGTTTTCGGTGTCAAGACCTTCCAAATCCTGGTGACATCTGGCAATTCCCATGTTTGTTTATTTCTATGGGGGACCCAATCTTTTTGGTGGGTTTCGGCAGGCTTCCGTCTCCATTTGCCTTTATCTGGAAGAGGTATTTCAAGCAGTCATCAGGTCTTAGGAAAGATAGAAGATGTACCAAAAGGGGAGCATGGAGAGAAATTTATGTAGGGGCTGAGTTTCTCACCCTTTTCTTCAGTTAGTTATCAGTATGAAAAATACTATGTTTACTTTATGAGACAGTTTGGAAGCTGGGTTTGCTTTTAAAATGGTTACCCATTACAATATATATATATATATATATATATATATATATATATATATATATATATATATATATATATATATAGTATATATAATATGTATATATATATATTATATATTTATATGCAGCATATTGCTTGCAAGCAAATGAGAACGGAACGGAAGGAATTAATGGACACAGTAATTTGAATAAAGTTAGAACTGGTTGATTTACAGTTGAAGTACTCAGGCATAAAATCGAATTTGGGATCATAAATACAGCGGGTAAATTAGATAAATTTGTAGCGAACAAGCAGGCTTATTTGCACTCGTATTGGCATGAGGCTTAGTAACTGAATGAAATTTTGTTCTTATAGGTCTATTTGCACTCGTTATTACATGAAGCTTAGTAATTGAAGTAAAATCTGTTGTCATAAGCCTAGTTAGCTAGTTGTTGCTTGAGGGTCTCATAGCAGAAACTGACACTTCAGAATGAAGCTTTGTAAGTTAATAAGAATTCTTATCAATTTCACAAGTATCTCCCTTTACTTAGGTAATGAAAAGAGAAATAGCATAAATCATTTATTTACATGCTCTCAGGTGATTTATTTTGACAGTTGGCGGGCGTGACCTCAAGTGTCAATCAGTATAACATTGATAGACGTTTGGTTGTCCCGTCCAGTCAACACTAGTTTTTTCATGGGAAACAAGAGAAATACATTGAGGATTAATCTTTCTATCATGAAATTTATTTTATAGTAAATTATAATGCCTTAAGCTCCTTATCTACTGTAGCTGAGCTGAAAAAATACTGATGAGAGAAAACTGTGCAAAATGAGCAAATTTCTGGAACATTCCGAAATGTTCCGTAAGAGAATTTTAGATGTGATAGGATGCTGATCCACCTTGAAGTTTTGACATACATACATATATATATATATATATATATATATATATATATATATATATATATATATATATATATATATATATATATATATATATATATATATATATATATATATATATATATATATATATAGTCACGATGCATACCAAGTACCTGGTTATTACACAACTAATTTCAAAATTCAAAATTTACCTCACTTCAGCCAGATACCTGAACTCTCATAACAATAGGAATTATGACTGAGTACTCCCTTAAAAAACTTATTAATCACTTGAAAGAATCAAACTCAATTTATCAGAATATGTGTGAGGTATCAACAATTAAACTAGAACTATTCTATGGTAAAAGGGCATCACTCCATCAAATAACTTTAACTGTTTCCCTGGTCTTAACTCACTTTAGCAAAACTAAAAGAACAAAACATGTTTACCACTTTGCCTTATGCACACACACTTAATCCTATTCACTGGTGGTCAATAAATGAAGCACTGTTTGTCTAAAAATATCAAATACAAAAATTTATTCTAAATTCAAACCTTATAATTAGAATTCACAATATTAAAAATTTATTATTACTTGAAAATAACACAAAACTTAATTAATTCTTGAATTAAATTATGAAACAAAACTAACTCACAAAAACTTTAATTTATCGGGAATTTAATTTAATCAAGAAAAATTTAAACTATCGAGAATTACTCAAGATTTGAAAAGAAAATCTTAATAAATGAAAAATTAAATCAAGTATGCAATGTTAAATTACCAAGAAATATCTAAAATGCTACATAAATAAATGTTACATCACTAACATAAAAAAAAATTTGAAAATATGAAGAGAGTGCAATCACAAGAACACACTCAACTCTACAAAAGATTTATCAATAATAATTTCACTAAGGCAAAATTTCCCTAACTTATTATACCATGGTATTAATAAGTGAAATTCACGTTACCTTACACAAACTTGTGAAAACCTCTGTAAAGTCCCTTTGCAGCTGCGCTAATTTCACTAAACAAACTATTTTACCAGGCGCCGTTACAAATTAAATAATTTTACTAAATTCAGATCTCAAAAGTTAATGTTAATACCAGTGACCATAAATATACTACGTTAAAAGTAATCTCTTTTCAAGAACAAGAGAGAGAGAGAGAGGGAACCAAACTGATCGGTCTCCGAAATCAGAATGAAACAGATTTCAGAATTCCAGTAGCACATGAAACAATTACATGACGTCATTAAGGCATTTTGGTTACGAGATACCAAAAGAGAAATTTCTAAAAGGAAAGTGACGTCACTCCCAGCAAACATTTAGAACACAATCAGGACGTGTTACACTTTCTCTCAAAGAGTCATACATGATCAGAGCCATGTATGTAACTTTGTGAAATCACTCGTATTCTTTTCGTAGGGACAAGGCGTTTACAGAAATCTTTACACGATCGAAACATACTGCAATCGGCTAATTATGACTGACGTGTTTTATAAACAAGACGAAAAACTGAGTTTATTTCCGGAACGAATCGGCAATTGTTATTCCAAACTGTCCCCACTTTAACCCAAAACAAAGCTCTCTCTCTTATCTCAACTTATGACAATTGAAATGAAACAGGTTCTCACTAGGACACACGTGTTCCTTATGCTAAGCTTTTATCAAGAAAGATATTATTCATTCTGAATTATGTTATTATTAAAACTGTATTATCAATTCTCAATTACGCTATTAAGATTAGTTCCTTTGAGATATGATGCCATACTTCAACAATCACTGTCATTACATATAACACAAGAAAATAAAAGAGTAAATATGTCAAAATACCGCATGATATAAATATTACAAGGAAGCATCATGAAATTATATATATATATATATATATATATATATATATATATATATATATATATATATATATATATATATATGCAGACTCTAGGTAAGTCCTGAGACAAATTTTATATTATTTTTCGCTCATATTAGTGAAAACAGTGACACCGTCAATTGGGCTTGGGCAATAAAAAAAAAATAGCTTATTCTAATAAATTACTTGAAAGAAACATTTTCGTCCCAGTTTTATGAAAGAAAAATTTTTTAAGAATGTGAATAAACTCGATCTATTAATCTCAAAGAGAAATATGTAATATGTATAAATTATAATGAGGAAAGTTGACGAGGGACTAAAGCAAATGTGTGAGAACGGCTGCAAAGATAAACAGATTTTAAATAGAGTTATGATCCCAGACACTAACGAGTTTACTGCACCTCCGTATTTTTTCCCGGTTTTTGAGATGTGGATATTTGATTTCCAATTTCTTTTCTGTTGCTATGTAACGTCACGTTAGTATAATATGTATTGTAAATTTTTATTTTTATGCATCAGTCATTTTGAAGATGTCTGAGATGTAACAACGAAACCTGTCAGGATATATATCCAGTGTTGAAGTATATATATATTTAGAGCCATCTTTTTATCTTCATGGTAGCGCTAATGTGAAAACAAAACATATATATATATATATATATATATATATATATATATATATATATATATATATATATATATATATATATATATATATATATATATAGCTACCATGAAGATAAAAAAGATGGCTCTAAATATGACCTTTGATAACTACACCTGACTGAGGGTTGGGGTTGGAACAGAAGAGTTATAAGTGGCAAATACTCAAAAGTTACCAATAAAGTAAGAATTGGAGGTTAGCTTAGGTGTCCACTAAATAGTACAGTTCACTAAGAGCATTCAGAAGATGAAATATGTACAGGAGCTAGCAATGGAGCTACGTGGCACTGTCAAGATTACGTTACTCAAAACACAAATACTAGAGAAAAGTGCCACAAACTGCATTCTTTAAACACTAGGCCTTTTGTAGGCTAACAAGCAGTATGTATAAGGGAGGATCCGAAGAATGCACAGGAAGGGGTATTAAGCAAGAACGAGGCACCACTGACA
>NC_089791.1:64325155-64367655 GCF_040412425.1 Macrobrachium rosenbergii
ATATGACTTCGATAACAACTTAAAGGAACAGTAATAAAAACTATAGTAGATGACCTTAACTCAAGAACATTTGCTCCCGTACAGCATCCAAATAAACAAAACTGAAAATGAAAGCACATCTAGGTTTCCAAATTTCTTGCATCTATCATTTCCATATATTGAATTTTTTTTTTTTTATCTAAAATTTAAGTGGGACAACAAACTTCATTCAAGACTTTCTTTATTATAGTACACGTGCTTGATAACAGGGCGCAAACAATGAGACTTGAAGTCAGAAGGTTAATGGTCAGTTTAAGGGGGGCAAAGTCTCTTCCTAAAACGGTCGTACTATAAGTAACCCCCCCCCCCCCCCCGCCTTTCTTGTTTACTTGCTAACCTTGTTTACTCTTATTCAGTTTTCATCCTCTGGACTTTACTACTGAAGGTAATCTATTTCTTGTTTTGTCATTGTCATTTTTCAATCTTTAAAGCATTTTAATTTTGTAAGCTCTGTTGTCAGTTTTAATTAGTGTTTTGTATCTTTTAGCCAGAAAAGATGGGATATGGGTGTTGAAGCGCACCTATTAATAAATATATCAATGATGAGCTGGTTCTTCCTATCCGTACTCCCTACTATATATATGCATATATGTATATGTATATATATATGTATACTAACTATATATATATATATGTATTTATATGTATATATATATATATATATGTGTTATATGTATATATATGTATATATATATATATATATATATATATATATCTTTCTATCTATGCATCTATCTCTGTGTCTAACTATCTGTTAATACACACACTAACACACATATATGTATACATGCGTATATATTAACTTTATCACATACACAATTGTTCTGTGCATTAACTAAATTATAAAGGACCTCATTCAAACTGGATGGTATCTATAGATACCATGTAGTTTGAATAGTCTAATAATATATATATATATATATATATATATATATATATATATATATATATACATCACGAAAGGAAGCAGTGAGGAAGGCATCCTCATCATCTACAGTTTATTTTCAATGCCGACGTTTCGCGACTAATTCCAAGTCGCATTTTCAAGGCTATAAAATATAATATAATTTGCGAACATCAATAACAAATTAATGCAATGGCAACAGCTCTTTATGTAGTAAAAATATTTAAAACAAAACACCTCATTCCAAGACAAGTCAATAATTAAAAGGAGTTCACTAAAATCTTAAAACAACCTACCTATATGAAAGAAAGAACAAGACTAACATAAATAAGTACAAACGGAGTGAGAAAACCAGTTACCCAAACTGAGCTATAAACAATTTCACTGAGGACGATTGGTATTTAACGACGGCACAGTCTTCCTGATAATTATGGATTCTAGGATGGTTAAGTCGTTGTTGTTCTGCACTCGGCCTGGGATGGAAAAATCCTTGCTGTCAATATAAGTTTTACATAATTTTTGAATGATTTCGTATATTTGATTGCTCAGGATTAGATAACCTGCTACCTGTTCTATGACTTATGCCTGTGAATCTATGCGGACCTTCAACAGCCTCCTCATTGCATCCCACATATGTATATCCCGTGATCATCCCGGGCAAGTGTACTGTAAACAACGCTGGACGAAAACGGACTGAGCCGGTCTTTGACTCTGAACAGAGACCTATTGTAAAGGGATTTTCGGGATGATTTTCAGGTTTAAAGCTGGAAAACTCTTTTGAATAATAACATTGCATTTTCTCCTAAAAGTATCATCATGCACGAAAGAAACTTGCATACATCTTTAGTTTCGGCACAGTCGATTCAGGTGTTGCCGGAGTCGTGTTTTCTGTAGTAGCAGTTTATTTAGGGATCTGAAAAAGTCGTGATGGAAAACAATTATTATTGAAATATTTCACTAAAAGGATATCTCATCATTGAAACTCTTCCAGTTTGACAGTGGGTGTAAGCCCTATGGAGGAGGGTTAAATAGAGTTCAGTTTCAAATAGAAGAAACACAGACTATGAAATTCATTCCCAAACCAGTAAATGTATTTTTTCTATACACACCTGTGTAAAACCTGAGTCACCTCTGGAAATAATAAGATCCAAGGAAGGAGTTTGTTATTTACCTCCTTCTCCGCCTTGAACCTTATGTTTGGATGTTGTCGGATGACGAACTCCAGAAAGGAGACTGCATGACATTCATGACAGAAATAGGAGAATGTGTCGTCAACATATCTTCGATGGAAATAGGGCGGAACCTAATGGGACATTCTTCTGTATGCGCTCACTCCAGGAGCACATGAAGATGTTAGCAAAAACTGGACCAAGTGGTGATCCTTGTGCATCCCCTTCCAGTTTGTTTATACAAACTGAGCAAAATAAATGTCCAGCACAGCCAGCTCTAAAAAGTTGTTTAAAAAATGTCCTACTAAAATTATTAAAAATTGCATCTTCATCAGTAAAAGTTTGTAATATTATCTCAGTATTATTATTATTATTATTATTATTATTATTATTATTATTATTATTATTATTATTATTATTATTATTGGAGAAGCAATTCTGATTATGTATATGTACATATATTTAAAGATAAATATACAACTGTGGATTTGCTGTGTTTAAGACTCATGCTACTTATAATTTGTGTTTTATTGCTATTTTTTTTTTTAGAATATGAATCCAATTCATACCCAGGACAAGCATACAAGGGACCATTGACTTGAAATACAAGCCTCCAAAGTATATGGTAAGACAGGTTTTCCAGGAATATTGGAAAAGTTTTCCGTACGTCTTTAATTGTGTTCTTGAAGACTCTAAAACTTGTTCTTTTCCGAAGAAGAATTTTCTTTTAAATAAGACAAACGATTCTGCAAACTTCTCTGTATCCTTCAAAATCTACTATTATAATTTGATGCTGGTACATAAAAAAACTATATATTTATAACTTACTCTGCTATGCGAAAAAACTTAATCATTCCTTGCTGGAGGCAGCCATCTCTCTCTCTCTCTCTCTCTCCCCCTTAATAAGGTGATCAATGGCAATGGAGAAGCCTTGTTAAAACAAAAAAGGTCACTTTTCTCTTGAAGCTGACTGGATTACTGGGCGCTAGTGATGACCATTTCAGGAAACAGAAATTCTTGAGACCACCTTATTTTTTTAACTGTGCAGGAAAAATTAGCACACAGACGCACAAACCAGTGTATACACACACACACACATATATATATATACAAAATATATGTATATATACTTATATATACATATATTTATGTATATGTATCTATCTATAATAATAATTTCCAAGTTGATCTTGTCCTCCCTAGGATGGAAATTTTCTAGAAAGCTTTATTGCCACGAAAATAGCATTTTTTTAAGAAATAAATGTAAATGTAGCGAAAAATCATCATCATCGTATCCTTTTCCCTCGTCGTCAGGAGGGAGATATCTATCTATCTATCTATCTATATGTATATATATACATATATATAGATATATAAATATATGTAGATATACATATATATATACATATATATATATGTATATAATATATATATATATATATATGCATACATGTATATAATATATATACATATATGCATACATGTATATAATATATATACATATATGAATATATATATATATATATATATATACATATATACTGTATATATTTATATATATATATGTATGTGTATGTATATATACATATATATATATATATATATATATATATATACATATATATATATATATATATATATATATATACATATACATATATATATATATATATATATATATATAAACTCTATATATATATATATATATATATATATAAATATATATATATATATATATATATATAAATATATATATATATATATATAAATATATATATATATATATATATATATATAAATATATATATATATATATATATATATATATATATATATATTTCTCCCAGCGACGAGAGAAAGGATACGATGATGATTTTCTCAAATTTTAATTTCTTTCTTTTTTTTTAAATATTGATGTTTTCGTGGCAATAAAGCTTTCAAGAAAATTTCATACCTTCTGCTGCAAGAAAGAGTCATTGTCGCCTGGCGCCGTAATATCTGCGTGTTTTTCCTGCAGTCGTTTTAGAATTCTTCGCTCATGCGTATAGCGCCTGCATCACTCAATAGGTGCACTGACACCACAGGACTACAGTGGCCATCTCAGGGATCCTCCAGGAAGACGTCTTGAAGCCTTCAGAGACAGCATGTGAGCAAAGAGGCGAAGTTTATGGTTAAAATGAACTGGATGACAAGCAGATCGACTAAAGAGAGATTTTCAAGAGGAAAGTACATCACGAGAATGGCAGATAGCTTCAGTCTGTAATTGTTTACTGCTGAAAATATGGACTACTTCGCGAACGAGTCGAGGTTCCCGCCTTCTGGAATTATTCGGCACCTCTACAGTCATGTGTCACTCACGGACGCAAGCTCTTCATTCCAGAAATAAGGAAGGAAATAATCAAAGAAGAGAGGAAGACAGTGGAACGGAGGAACTGAAGGGTATACGAAATAAAGTGAGGCAGGGTGTTTCTAAGCTGATTGAGAGAGTTTTGGATGCCCAAAATTACCGCTTAGACCGATTCTTCGCTCGAAATAAGAAAGAAGGAACAAAAGAGACGACATCGGCGTGAGGTATACTGAAGAATGCTGACGAAGAATAAAGTGATAACCTGAGGTGTTAGAAACTACTTCAAAGATTTTGGATTACAGAATTACTTTTCGGAGAAGCAAGGAAAGAATCGAAGGATTAGTCAATATCGTCAGTAGAGGAATCTCATAAGTTTATAGAAGACGACTCCTTAAAGCAAAGAAGCTGTTTATGTGCCAGAAAAAGAACTCCAAGTAATGGTTATCGCGATGTTGAAATGATCTAAAACCTTCGAGATTTTCCTTGAAGACATTTTGGAATCCTTCAGTCCTCCGGCTCCTGGAAGGACGAGAGAAATGCCATTCAGCGCATGCGCCGAGCTTCAAAGTGTCCAGAACAATCTCCGAGATGCTTCAAATCGTCTAGGCCTTCGGAGACAGAAAGTGTCAGTTTTGAAAAGTAGGGTGAAGAAAGCAAGAGTATTTATTGGTGAGGGGAAGGGTCCGACCCAGAGGCCCTTCCTTCCTCCAAGGGAAGCTGGCCTGTGGGTCTGACCCTTCCATGGGGCCCAAGCCCTTTAAGGATTGGCCCCAAGAAGCTGCAAGACGCCGGTCTTTTGAGGGCAGCCAGGAAGGGTCCGGCAGGGCTGCTTCCTCGGAGGAAGGCAGGTATCCTGTCAGGCTGGGGAAGCAGGCCTGGAGAAGGCCCAAGAACTTCAGGATGAGGCCCAAAGTCTCCTAGGCTGGCCCAGTCTCTTGAGGGCAGCCTTGAAGGAGTCTGACCCAGAGGCTGCTTCCTCGGAGGAAGGCAGGTATCCTGTCAGGCTGGGAAGCAGGCCTGGAGAGGGCCCAAGAACTTCAGGATGAGGCCCAAAGTCCTCCTAGGCTGGCCAGTCTCTTGAGAGGCCTTGAAGTCTGACCAGAGGCTGCTTCCTCGGAGGGAGAGAGCAGGTATCCCTGCCAGGCTGGGAAGCAGGCCTGGAGGGCCCAAGAACTTCAAGGATGAGGCCCAAAGTCCTCCAGGATGGCCAGTCTTGAGGGCAGCCTTGAAGGAAGGGTCCGACCAGGCTGCTTCCTCCGGAAGAAGGCAGGTATCCTGCCAGGCTGGGAAGCAGGCCTGGAGGGCCCAGAACTTCAGGATGAGGCCAGAGTCCTCAGGATGGCCCAGTCTCTTAGGGCAGTCTTGAAGAAGGGTCTGACCCAGAGGCTGCTTCCTCCCGAGGAAGGCATGTATCCTGCCAGGCTGGGAAGCGGGCCTGGAGAGGGCCAGAACTCAGGATGAGACCCCAAAGTCCTCCAGGATGGCCAGTCTCTTGAGGCAGCCTTGAAGGGAAGGTCCGACCCAGAGGCTGCTTCCTCGGAGGAAGGCGGGTATCCTGCCAGGCTGGGGAGCTTAGGCCTGGAAGAGGCCCAAGAACCTCAGGATGAGGACAAAGTCCTCCAGGATGGCCAGTCTCTTAAGGGCAACCTTGAAGGGAAGGGTCTGACCCGGGAGGCTGCTTCCTTGAAGGCAGGTATCCTGCCAGGCTGGGAAGCAGGCCTGGGAGAGGGCCCAAAACTTCAGGATGAGGCCCAAAAGCCACCAAGGCTCGCCAGTCTCTTGGGGGCAGCCTTGAAGGGAAAGGTCCGACCCAGAGGCTGCTTCCTCGGAGGAAGGCAGGTATCCTGCCAGGCTGGGGAAGCGGGCCTGGAGAGAGTCCAAGAACTTCAAGGATGAGGCCCAAAGTCCTCCTAGGCTGGCCAGTCTCTTGAGGGCAGCCTTGAAGGGAAGGGTCTGACCCAGAGGCTGCTTCCTCAGAGGAAGGCAGGTATCCTGCCAGGCTGGGGAAGCAGGCCTGGAGAGGGCCAAAGAACTTCAAGGATGAGGCCCAAAGTCCTCCAAGGATGGCCAGTCTCTTGAGGGCAGCCTTGGAAGGGATGGGTGGGCAGCCTTGAAGGGATGAGTCCGACCAGAGGCTGCTTCCTCCGGAGGAAAAACAGGTATCCTGCCAGGCTGGAAGCAGGCCTGGAGAGGGCCCAAGAACTTCAAGGATGAGGCCCAAGTCCTCCAGGATGGCCAGTCTCTTAAGGGCAGCCTTGAAGGGAAGAGGTCTGACCCAGAGGCTGCTTCCTCGGAGGAAGGCAGGTATCCTGCCGGGCTGGGAAGCAGGCCTGGAGAGGGCCAAGAACTTCAGGATGAGACCCAAAGTCCTCCAAGTGCAGCCCAGTCTCTTGAGGGCAGCCTTGAAGGGAAGGTTCGACCCAGGGCTGCTCCCTCAGAGAAAGGCAGGTATCCTGCCAGGCTGGGGAAGGAGGCCTAGAAAGGGCCCAAGAACTTCAAGGATGAGGCCCGAAAGGCCTCCAAGACTGGCCAGTCTCTTAACCCTATCTGGTGCAGAGATTGGGTCTGGGCAGACCCACTGCAGGATTTTTCATTTTTAGATAATTTTATTTAATAATCGTTTTTAGTTGATTCTATGATTACCAAAATGGGAAATTATTAATTATTTTAATTTTCATTAGCCCTTTGATTGCAGCCCAGATGAGACCTCACACTTACCACAATCCGGAGGTTTTCAGGCCAGTAGTCACCCGTAGCATGCTACCAGACGCACGAAATCGTAAACAATCATTGTAATAGCGTTTGTATTTGTTGTTTTGCTGCAAATTAACCTGTTTATTTATATGATAATATTGTGATAGTAGTGATCCGTGATATAGATATTATGCAATTAGTAACAGCACAAGTAAATAGGCTGCCCATTAATAAGGAATGTTCCAAAATCGGCAATTATTCCAGCGGTCCGCCAACCAAATTCGACAAGTGGAGTACGGGCTGAAACAAAGCAGGTCATTTCTGTCAAAGCACGTGCATCTCCAATGTCACCTGCATGCATGCATGCAGTGTATGGCATGTACGGCTTACAGTACATTACTGCATCTATATATATATATATATATATATATATATATATATTACTATATATATATATATATATATATACTCTCTATATAGATCCATGACAACAGCAACAATGATTACACGACACAACAATACATTTGGACACTAGAATATGGACATTTGGAAAGGTGACAATCGTATTTCCATGTAGCTGAGACGTGGAGTGGCCGTAGAGATGCCAGAATCCTTTTGATGGAAATGACCGGTCGTTGTTTTCTGCTCTTGCTTACCTTCCACCTGTGTTGAGTTTGGTGGCCCTGAACGCTGGAATACTACCTTGGGAATAGGGCCTGGGATTATCCCTTGTCCTTCGGACAGATTCCAATTCAATGTTTGATTGACGATGGCGGTCAAAAGTCAGGGGAAAGTGGAAACAACACTCCTTGAATGGAAATCGTATTAGCCGCAAGTAAAAGGAGTTCCAGAATCACATTTGTCAATGAAACAAGGTGGAGACTGCCGGGGCTTAGAAGGATAATCGAGGGCCCATTTTCAAGCTAATATTCCAACGGTCACGCCCACAAATTCGACAAAGGTGGAGGTACAGCGGCTGAAAACAGCCAGTTCATTTCTGTCAACAGGACACGTGCATCTGAAATGCCACCTACGCGTCGTCTGTCACACTTGCATGTGACATGTAAAGCACAATTGCCACCTCGCCATTCACTAGGGATCAATATTATAAATCATTGCTGATCAAAATGTATGAATTGTGTGGTGTGTGTATGTGTATGTATATATATACTATATGTATGTATGTATATATATATATATATATATATATATATATATATATATATAATTGACTATATATACATGTGTGAGTACTTATATATATATATATATATATATATATATGAAGGCAATGCCCCGAAGGAAAGAGAAACGAGTCTGCTAAGTAAAGGACAATACGTCGAAAAGCCTTGCAATACTCTGTTGCTTCTCTTTCCTTCGTGGAATTGTCTTTGTTATATATTCATCGTTCCATATTCTCGTGATTCAGTTATATATATATATATATAATATTATTAATGTGTAATATATATACAATTAATTACATATATATGAGTGTATATATATATGTATATATGTTTGTGTAAGTGTGTGTATGAAATACAAACACATACTCACCTATCCTATAAAAATAAAAAATTGGATAAATTCCTGTTACAAATGATTAATACACATATGAACCGTATATATATATGTATATATATATATATATATATATATACTCGTATATATATATATATAATATATATATATATATATATATATATACTCGTATATATATATATATATTATATATATATATATATATATATCTCGTATATATATATATATATATATTATATATATATATATATATATATATATATATTTAATCACTAACATTTTGGAATTTGTTCAATTGTTTTTGAACAATATTCAGGAAGTTGTAGAGGTTTTGTAGATCATTTTATTCTGTTATAATTTTCTACAGATATTTTTCTTTTCCTTCAACTATTCTAGTGGTACCTGTTTACTTACATCTTATTTTTGAGAAACATCTAATGAAAATGTCAGCAAATGCCGCATGAAAGTTGGGTATTGTTCTTAAGTCCTCATATACTTATATGAGTGATTAAATCAGTGCAACATTTTTAGGTAATTTGTCCTTCCTTTACTAGGATACTGTTCTCCGGAGATGTCTGCTTCTGCCAGAGATTTATATCTTTTAGAGGAAGTGGTTCGAGGTGGAAGGTTTCTTTGGCAGCTATGCCTTGGACTATGAACGGATGGTCTCTTGTTTGTCACTTTTTCATAAGTTGTATTTTGACATATCTTTCACATTCTCAGTTGATCCCTGATCCCTGTTACCATCCGAGAAACGCAGATTCATGAACAGCAGCATCAATGTGCAGTAAATATGCCTCGCTGTCGAACTTTTCAGTTCCAGAGGTCCTTTTTTCCTCACGCCCGACTGTGGAGACAGCTACTCTTTACTGAGGATGTGTTGCAAACGGAACTTCAAAAGTTCAAGTGAATGTAATGCGTACTACCCTTATGCAATACATCTTGTATTTAATACTTTGTTTATTTTTATTTATTTATTGTACATCTGTTTTCCTAATAACCCCAGTGGTCTCACTCTTTCTGTATTTCCTACTACCTTCTGTTATTTCACTCGAATGAACACCATTTCTTAGGATGCTTGAATTTCAAGTTAGTTACCCCTGTGAATCTTGTTTCATATGGATAGAGGTTCACCTTCTGAATAATAATAATAATAATAATAATAATAATAATAATAATAACAACAACATTGTCTATATTCATTAATCTCATGGTAACGGTTATTATATTGTTATTATTCTCATATATCATAAATCATCAATACCATGATTATCAGATTTACATTACATCAAACTCATTTTATATTTTTATGATATCAGTCTTCAAGGACAGAAAAAGGAACATTAAACGCAAAATATTAATTTCTCTCTCTCTCTCTCTCTCTCTCTCTCTCTCTCTCTCTCACTAAAGACTAAAGCCATAATTTGATGAAGAAAATTATAATACGGATGAATTTAACATTTATTTTTACAAAAATCTTTTTGCTGTAGATAAAACAAAATCAGAAAATGTATAAACACATAAGACTCAATATGATTGGAAAAGAAACTTTTATGACATAAGTTGAATGAAATCAAACAATGTGAATAACAAATGGTTATGAATCTGAATATTTAATAAGCTGAACATAATAATCTTGACAAAACTTTTACGACAGAATTCTAGTAATTCAGAAGTGTGTGGTATTCTCTGAAACAAGGAGCGACACATAGTCCTACATTGCAGTCTTTACATGAGAAATATGTCTGCTGGCCTTTCTTGGGCCTACAGGATGTATGCGACACACACGACATCTTAGTCTAGGTCGCAGTTGTTTTTTCTGTTGAGGAACTGGATTGGGAAAGTGTCTTCTTGTTAGCCGCCTTGGCTGCACGTTATTACGGTGCAGGTAATTATCTTGTTAGGTGCTGGAGGGTACCTTTCAATCAACTGCAGAACGACTGACTTAGAAAACTGTAAATATGACCCTTTCTTGCCAGTAACAAATCCATGCAAGTGATGACAGTTTACTAGTATCATATCAAGCAGACGGAAAAATAGTTTTATGTACCATCTCGTGGTTTTACGGATACACTTCACAGAACTAATAAGCATGTCGTTCTTGTCCACAATCCGCATTTTCTTATTATAGTCAACAACGCATGCAGGTTTTTACTGCAAATTCCCTGGTCGACACCTTTTTCACAGTCTGCCATTATATTTTCATGTACTGAAGATAACATATACACTGTCCTGTTATCCTGCCATTTTAAACCTAATATTCCATTGCAGTTTTGAGACGAAATCTCAGATTTGTTCACATCAGGAAATTTAGGCATAAATTTCCTATTTTCCGGACGTCCATGCTCCTGTTTCGTTATCCCCTTTAAAATGCCAGGCAGTTTTGGGCTGCAATACCAATTATCGAAATACAGGATGTGTTTTCCGAAAGATGGGCCATAAATGTTTTTACCACAGAACCAGATACCCCTAGATTTCCTCATCTACCAATATCTCTGTATCTTTTCCAGTATAGATTATAAAATCGACAATATAATCCCGTTTGTATCACAAAGTTCAAATATTTTCACTCCAAATCGACTTCTTTTTATCTGAATGTACTGCTTGAAACTGCTTCCCTTCATAACATTAAACTTTCATCTATGCATAAATCCTGGAAAGGTTGAAATTTTCCCGGGATTTTCTACGCACACTGTCGAGCACGGGTTTAATTTTTAGTTTATTATCTGGGCTTGTTTCTGTGAATTATCAACGAAATGTAGAACCGTAGAATTTGAAGAAATCTGTCCCTTGCCATCAGCCTTCTCCTCCTTTTTGTCTCGAATGTCTCAAAAAGCGTAGTTCAGTAATCTACGATGCGTGTTTACTTATATGCGACATGATCATAATCACACAAAGGAACCGTATCATTTTCCTCCACAGTAACCTGAGCAAATTTTCACCAAATAGCACGGCACTGCATCTCCTAATAGCGTATCAACAAGGAATCTCTGATAACGGTTTGTCTCTTCAGCAATCAGCCCCATAAATTCGTTGTCAGAAAAATTCAAAAATACTTCCTTTGAATTTTCATTCGTACATTTTCGACGTAATGCCACTACCTGCTGTCAAATATGAAATCTCTGGGCTGGAAATTGCTGGCAGCCCCTCCCCACTCATCACCTGGGTCACTTCGCTGTCTCTTCTTTTGACACCTTGAGAAACTTTCATTTGTAGGTGGCAGATTTTCGTCATTTTCACTGTCGGTTGATATTTTATCACTGTCTCTTGTACCAGGACCTAATTATCCATTTCATTTCCTTCCTAAATCCGATTCATTTCATATCCAGAAAATGAGTCGAGAAGGTCTATAAAATAGTTATCCTCGTCGAGAGCTCTTCTCTCGATCTGCCGGCGGTCAACTCGAGGATGTCGTACCTTGACCCTCCTCCTGTGACATCTTGATGAAGACTAATGAATTTTAGGAAACACGAATTTATATGAATTCACTGTATGGCAACTGACAGACTGTTACCATATCAAGAAAAAGAGGCCAGTATTTCAATCATTAGTCCTTCACATAAAAGGAAATTACCGGTGCTCGTATACGACACAACAGTGTTCCGGGCCAGTTTATTAAATGCGTCGTATACGTTACAACCGAAATCAAAGGGTTAATACATATGTCCTCCTATAATTCTGACATTTTTTTTCATGTGTTATGTGTAATGATAATGATTGTTGAAGTGTCATATTTAGTTTGGCATCAGATCTCAAAAGAACTAATGATTAAATAACTTAATAGTGTGATTTAGAATTGATAATACAATTTTAATAGTAACATGGTTTAGAATGAATAATATCTTTCTTGATAAAAGCGTAGTATATGAACACGTGTGTGTCCAGCAAAGACTTGTATCATTTCAACTGTCATCAGTTGAGATAAGAGAGAACGCTTTGTTTCGGGTTAACGTGACGACAGGTTGGAGTAACAAATGCCGAGTCGTCCCATACGAGCACAAGACGAGTGATTTCACGTTGTTACATGCATTGTTCGAGTCACGTACACCACTTTGAGAGAAAGAATACATGTCTTGATCAGTTTCACCATGTTTTGTAAGATTGCATTCAAAACGTTTTGCTGGGATGACGTCATTTTCCTTCTAGAAATTTCTCCATGGTATCTCGCACTCAAAATGCTTTAATGACGTCACCTCCCTGCTTCTAGAACCTCTCTTTTGTATCTCGCACCCAAAATGCTTTAATGACATCATGTAATTGTTTCACGTGCTACTGGAATTCTGAAATCTGTTTCATTCTGATTTCTGAAACTGATTAATTTGGTTACCTCTCTCACTCTCATTCTTAAAAAGAGATTACTTTTAACGTAGTATTTTGTGGTCAGGTATTAGCATTAACTTTTGAGATCTGAATTTAGTAAAGTTATTTAATTTGTAACTGCGCCTGGTAAAAAAGTGTTTTGTAGTAAAGCAGCTGCAGCAAGTGATTTTACAGAGATTTTCACACGTTTGTGTGAGGTAACATGAATTTTACTTATTAATACCATGGTATAATAAGTTAGGAAATTTTGCCTAAGTGAAATTATTATTGATAAATCTTATGTGCATTTTTGTGTGTTTTTCTGTTTGCAATCTCTTCATATTTTCACATTTTTTATGTTAGTGGTGTAACATTTGTTTACGTAGCACTTTAAATATTTCTTGGTAATTTAACATTGCATACTTGATTTAATATTTCATTTATTAAGATTTTCTTTTCAACTCTTGAGTAATTCTTGGTAGTTTAAATTTTGTCTGATTAATTTAAATTCCTGATAATTTTTTTGTGAATTAGTTTTGTTTCATAATTTAATTCAAGAATTAATTAAGTGTTGTGTTATTTTTAAGTAAAAATAAATTTTTCATATTGTGAATTCTAATTATAAACTTTGAATTTAAAAATAAATTTTTATATTTAATATTTTTTAGAAAAACAGTGTTTCATTTACTGACCACCAGTGAATAGGATTGATTGTGTGTGCATAAGGCAAAGTGATAAACATGTTTTGTTCTTTTAGTTTTGCTAAAGTGAATTAAGACCAGGGAAACAGTTAGAGTTGTTTGATGGAGTGATGCCCTTTTACTCTAGAATATTTCTAGTTTAATTTTTGATACCTCACACATATTCTGATAAACTTAGTTTGATTTTTCAAGTGATTGATAAATAAGTTTTTTCTTAAAGGATCGCTGTTACCTTTAGAGTACTCAGTCGTAATTATTAATGTTATGAGAGTTCAGGTATCTGGCTGAAGTGAGGTATATTTTTGAATTTTGAGATTAGTTGTGTAATCATATTACTTTATATATATATATATATATATTATATATATAATACTTTATATATATATATATTATATATATATATATATATATATATATATATATATATATATATATATATATATATATATATATATATATATATATATATATATATATATATATATATATATATATATATATATATATATATATATAGAATGCTAAGGAGTGGAATGCAGATAATAGGAGTGGCTGTATGTATGTGTGAACATTACTTTTTTTTAACGAGAGTTGAAATTGAAAGTAGTTTCATTTTAAAAGGAGTGTTTCAAAATGCGGGTAGGAATGCAAGTCTGACAAGTGTCTTTGATAATGAAGCAAATAATGAGAAGATGGAGGAAAGATGGATCAAAAGTACCAAAACGGAAGGAGCTTATGTTGAGTACACAAAATTCAAAGATGTTTTCACTGTGTCAGCAGTGAGTGCTCGTGGATGCAGGCATGTAGCAGGAAGGAACGAAAACAGTGCCTGGTGGAATAACAAACAAGAGATTTAGTGCACACAAAATACAGAGATTGCTGACGTATAGTTGCAAAACAGAAGAAGGTCCTATGGAGATATACAAGATGAAAAACACAGGAAACAAAGAAAATAAAGAACCAAACATATTGAAAGGAAGTTGTACCAGTGGGAAGCAAATACAGCGAAAAAAGTTGAAAAGTAAATGGCTCTTCAAGTACAAGATTGGAAAAGACTGATGCTTTCAAATGCAGTCTTGTTGACAGAATGAGTAGTTTGAAGATTTGATAAACACAGAGGAGAAAAGACAGGAAATCTGTAAACTTGGTATTACCAGTGGAAGTGATTATTGAGGATTAAAGGAGGCCAGTTAAATAATTAAAGAATAGAAATGCCTCAGAGTTTAAGGAATCACCTTCATATAACTCTGGAATCGTATACAACTATGTCTGTCCACAGTGCCATCTAGTGTATATTGACTCGTCTATTAAAACTGTATTTCAGGTTCCACGATCATAAGGGGGTTAGTTGTAGAACTGGGAGACTGTTGGAAAAGCCTTTGTACTCAACCATAAGGGGCCACTGCCATGAGGTCTGTAAAAGTAATGTAAATTTTGTAGATTTTAAAGTTATATTTAGAGATAGCTTTGCAAATGAAATTGGATTAGCGAATCCTTGTATACAAGAAAATCAATCCATTTATCACTTAAAAATTCCCCTCCGGTGATAATTCCCCTTCGGGGATATTCCCGAAGTAGCGTGAATTGGATATTAAAACTGTAGCTTAATGATTGTATATAAACCATGGTGTGATAAAAATTTCATATATATATATATATATATATATATATATATATATATATATATATATATATATATATATATATTTACTGTATGTTACAGGGAATATGTGAAATCAGGGATTGCACAAAATCCCTAGGGAATTTATGAAATGGCAAATTTCAACCAAACTTGGTATACATATGACTTGCTATCTGGAAAAGAATACTGTGGGGTAAAACATCACTAGCACCAAAGGGCACCAAAGGGGATGGGGGTGGGAGGGGTTACCCTGAAAAAGGGCTGGTTCTGCACATAGACTTAGTAACTAAATGAACTCTACATGTTTACCAGACCTCATTTTAGTATACGTATGACTTACTGTCTGGAAAAGAATACTGTATGGGGTAAGATATCACTGGCACCAAAGGGGGTGGGGCTGGGAAGGGGGTTACATGTAAAAATAACCAAAAACGACAGATGTTAGAATGTAATCCGCAGTTTTCAATCTCATTGAGATGCATGGTAACAATCCGATGCCCTTTAAGTTCAAGTTCAGCCCCATTAGAAAGGGAGGGGTGAGAAGGGGTAAAAAATAAAATGTCAAAAATGACAGATGTTAGTGTCTAATCCATAGTTTTCAATGTCGCTGAGATGAATAGTGACACTCCTGATGTCCTTTAAGTCCAATTTCAGCCCCAATAGGAATGGGGTTGAGAAGAGGCGAAATATAAAATGTCAAAAATGTTAGGCATTGTAAGTGAAGCAACTATCTTAACAGGAAAGGGAGAGAGTGAGAGAGAGAGAGAGGGTTGGAGGGAGAGGAAGTGAGAGAGAGAGTATAAAGGATGTTAGGGAGGAGAAAGAGGGAAGGAGTGGGGAGAGTTGTGGAGAGAGAGAGAGAGAGAGAGAGAGAGAGAGAGAGAGAGAGAGAGAGAGAGAGAGAGAGTAGAGGGGGTGTTAGGGAGAAGAAAGAGGGAAAGAGTGAGGGAGAGTTGGAGAGAGAGAGAGTAGAGGGGGGGTTTTAGGGAGGAGAGAGAGAGAGAGAGAAAGAGTTTATTGGTTGCCATTCAGAATTTTCCTGTACATATACAGGTGGGTCGGGCTAGTGTATATATATTGTATATATATATATATATATATATATATATATATATATATATATATATATATATATATATATATATATGTGTGTGTGTGTGTGTGTGTATGTTCCTGTGTGTGTACATATACATGCATATATATGTACATACATGTAATATATATATATATATATATATATATATATATATATATATATATATATATATATATTATATACATACATACACACACACACAAGGTGTCCATAATGTCTCTTTTCAATTTAAAAAATATATTACAAGAGCCATTAGTGAGATATCTTAATCAGATTTGTTCCATGTACTCAGCAGTTATCAAAGTTTTTTATCACATTGCATTTGTGTATTTCAGGTACCCTGTTGATGAAAGAGGTACTTTTAAATAAACCTCTATAAAATGGCTACTCCTCAAGAAAAGGCATTATGTACGTCATGTTTATTGAAACAAAATCGGATATGCAGACCCAGCAAAACTGCAGAACTAAGAGTGGAAGAGATCCACTGTCATATCCATCAATTCGTGCATGGCACAAGAAATTTATGGAGACAGGGACAGCGTTGGATAAAGGGAGGAGTGGACTACCAAGAATATCTGAGGACAATATCGATCTTAAAGACAAGCCTTTGATCATTCTCCAACAAAGTCCATCTGTACTGCTGCTAGACACATACAGCTACCACGTTCAACAGTGCACGAAGTCCTACACACGAAATTGCGATTGTACGCTTACAAAGCGCAGGTCGTACGGACACTCGCGCCAAATGATAAACCAAGACGAACAGAGTTTGCCGTTAACATGCCGGAACGAATTTCTGAGGATGAAACGTTCCTCATCCGAGTTTGTCTTAGTGATGAAGCAACCTTTCATGTTTTACGGAAACTGAACACACATAATGTGAGAGTCTGTGGATCAGAACATCTCCACGTGAATTGGGAACTTCACCGAGATAGTCCAAAGGCGAATGTATGGTGTGGGATCATATGCAATCGAATCATTGGTCCATTTTTATTCAACGAGACATCAATTACTGCAGATGTTTGCCTTGACCTTTTGACTGAATATGTGGCACCACAACTAGGTGACCTTGTACCAACCGTCATTTTCCAGCAAGATGGTGCACCACCACATTGGGGCTGCATGTTCATGGGTTCCTAAATCAAACACTTCCAGACCGGTGGACTGGAAGGGATGGTGCAATTCCCTGGCCACCTCATTCACCAGATATCACTCCCCTGGACTTCTTTCTACGGGTTATGTTAAAGATATCATGTATCGAACAAAGATGCGGGACATTACTGATCTCAAACAAAAGATCACTGATGCCATCGCCACCATTGATGAGGCTATGCTACAGCGGACATGGCAAGAAATCGAGTACCATCTTGATGTGCTTCCTGCAACTAATGGTGCCCATATAGAGACTTATTAAATAATGCATAAAACTTCAATATCTACTCCTCATTTTGTAATAATTTTTACATATTTGTCTGCTCATTTGCTTTTGTAATATATTTTATAAATTTCAAAGAGACTTTATGGACACCCTTTATATGTATATGTATATATATATATATATATATATATATATATATATATATATATATATATATATATATATATATATATATATATATATATACACACATGTACACAATACTGGGGTCTAATGATGTCAGGCAGGGCAGCCGATCGGGACTACAAAGTCTACCCCAAAGCCAAATTAAAGTCCTTCAAAAGAAGGCATCACGGCGACCCCATATAAAAATGGGAACAAGCTGGGAAGAAGATATATATATATATATATATATATATATATATATATATATATATATATATATATATATATATATATATATATATATATATATATATATATATATATATACACATATTACAATCATGAAGCTACAAATGTCGCTTAATATCAAATTCACGCTACCTCAGGAATATATCGGAAGGAGAATTATCACCGAAGGGGAATTTATATAAGTGATAAATGAATTGGAACCCATCGGGACACGAACTCTTGACATGGGCCTATTCAGCAACTCCAGTGGACGTTACCACTACGCCATCAAGAGAGGTATAAGTCATTACCGAGTCTGCTGTACTGTTTTTCCCGTCGTGAGCAGGGAAATTGTACTTAGCCTCGGCAATGACCCACCTCCGCCATGATAGTTCGTTGGTACGTTTGGAACATGCAGCTCTTATTATGAAATTTTTTATCACACCGTGATTTATATACAATCATGAAGCTACAAATGTCGCTTAATATCAAATTCACGCTACCTCAGGAATATCTCAGAAGGAGAATTATCACCGAAGGGGAATTTATATAAGTGATAAATGAATTGGAACCCATCAGGACACGAACCCTTGACATGGGCCTATTCAGCGACTCCAGTGGACGTTACCACTACGCCATCAAAGAGGTATAAGTCATTACCGAGTCTGCTGTACTGTTTTTTCCGTCGTGAGCAGGAAATTGTACTTAGCCCTCGGCAAAGACCCACCTCCGCCATGACAGTTCGCTGAAACGTACCAACGAACTATCATGGCGGAGGTGGGTCATTGCCGAGGTTAAGTACAATTTCCCGCTCACGACGGAAAAAACAGTACAGCAGACTCGGTAATGACTTATACCTCTTTGATGGCGAGTGGTAACGTCCACTGGAGTCGCTGAATAGGCCCATGTCAAGGGTTCGTATCCTGATGGGTTCCACTCATTTATCACTTATATAAATTCCCTTCGGTGATAATTCTCCTTCTGAGATATTCCTGAGGTAGCGTGGAATTTGATATTAAGTGACATTTGTAGCTTCATGATTGTATATAAATCATGTGTGATAAAAATTTCTGTATATATACATATATATTTATTTATGTATATATTTTATATATATGTATATATTTGTATATGTGTATATGTATGTACAGTATATATACATATAAATTTATTATATATATATATATATATATATATATATATATATATATATATATATATATATATATATATATATATATATATATATGTATATATATATAATATTATATATATATATATATATATATATATATATATACATATTTATATATATATATATATATATATATATATATATATATATATATATATATATATATATTCATAAATGAGGTGCCTACATTTTAAAAATGACTGCGCTGCAATTAATTTTAAACCTGTGTATGTTGAGTGGATAATCTTATAGATTTTTATTATTCATAAAGATAGATTGGTAAATCTTCTTCAAAATGAACGAGTACTTTTGAATAACGAGGATTCACCGGAATAATTATTATTACCAAAATCTCTCATTTTTTGCTAGCCTGAAGTTTCGAATTTATTCATCAAAGTCACATAATCTTTTACCACAAGTTATTCTTCGAGACTTAGAGGCCCCGTTTTTTCCATTTAGATTCTACAGCAATTAGTACGGGAACTCTTTAATGTACACTCTTGAATAATGTATCTGTAAAAACACTCCTATTTTGTTATTAACTTAATCCTTGGAATTAGGCCAGCGCAGCCACTCCCAAAATGTTGATTCATAAATTCTTTGTACTACAGTTCATTTTTACTTACCTGTTCACAAATATAAATGATATCGATCAGAACCTGAAGCATCCTATAAGGCTCAAACGTTACATGTTGAAAGGACGACGCTGAATAATATGTTCATTCTGACAAAATCATTTTTCAGAGATAACCAGCCCTTCGAATTATTTATAACAACAAACAAGAATATGAAGCTCTGGAGGTGAATATAACTTCAGGAATTGTTAGGAACCCCACTTTACCATGGGCAAGGATTTTTTACCTGTCAACCCCATAGGACAGTCGAGGCCGAGTCCAGGGAGGCTGGTGTGTTGCACTCATGTTTGGAGCGCCTCTCTCTGGTTCTGTTGCTCGCTTGATTTATTCGTGTAAGGCCAAAAAAATTTTTATTATTTTAAATAAATAACTGACGATGATTATGAAGCGCAGAGGCTTACCTGCCCCATTTGTAATTTGAGTTTATACGTCCATACTTGAGAGGATGATGCTGTATAATACCATATCGGGACACAGTACAGCTTGTCAAAATGGAAATGACCAAATAAGCACTTTACATTTAAAGTATTATGCGCTCATACGCCTAACTCCTTCTCACTGGATTTAGAAAGGTTTGCTCTCGTTTTCTTTGTAATAGCCTGCTTATATGAATCCATTTCATTTTGTTTTTTGCTCCATATTTTTTGGCTCATTAATGTCGTAGCGCTCAGAGAAACTCAGAATGCTTTGAACCGGTACTACATAATTGGGGAACACGTGCTCATTCCTGACGTATAAGGACCTCATTACCTCCGCAAAGACAGGCGACTATTGGTTCCAACTTTTAAGAGCAAATCATGGTAAGCCCTAATAATTCGACCATTGGGTAGCGTAGATTAAATATTGAAATTAGATGGGTGATTAACTTTTCTTTCTATCGATTCAGGTCAAATTTCATCAATATCCATCGAAATAGTCCCCAGTGAATGTTTTCACAAAATTTCATCGAAATTTGTCTCTCCGTTTGAAGGTATTTTGTGCAAGGTTTATGTTGCGGTTGTTATTACTATTATTATTATTATTATTATTATTATTATTATTATTATTATTATTATTATTATTATTATTATCAACGCCGTAAATATCACCATATCAATTAACAACATCGACATCTTGTAACAATTCAGTTTTCAATAAATATGACAGCTTTGTTAAAATGTTTCAACATTGACTTTCGCCTTTCTCTGCTCCTCAGCCTGTCAGATCCTTGCCGAAGAGAAATTTCAGTAGCTGGAAATCATTTATAAACGGGAGCTGTTATTTAGAGACCAAGCAAGAGAGATCACTGTTCTCCGTGCCCTCACTGGAGCAAGTGAGCAGCAGATAGAACAACTGAGCATCACGGTTCCAAGTTCCTAGCTGTACTATGACATTAATGTAGTATATACGCATAATTCTCGTCTTTTGCAATGGGAGGATACACCAGAGAAAAGATACAGACTTATTCTGACGGGCTTGAAACATTTAACCGATAACAAGTAGTGAACGTCGAGATGACAATTGGCCAGCAGAATTGACAAGTTAAGAAACAACAAAGTATTGTGCCCTTTTCCACAAAAGGCATAAAATCCATCATAATTATATAACGAAGACGTCAAAGTGGACTAGAGGTCAAACAGTCTATGCTACCGTGTTAATGAAAATTGAAATTTAAGATTTTTCTCTGTATTTTAATTCTCAATAGCGTATTTACTGGAAACAGCTCTGATCCGTTTATATTTGTAACCAGAAGTCTGAGAGAGAGAGAGAGAGAGAGAGAGAGAGAGAGAGAGAGAGAGAGAGAGAGAGAGAGGGGGATTTCTGTTACTCTTTGTTGTGCTTTTAACCATCAGATTAACATGTACCTATTTTTAGAGAGAGGGTGAGAGAGAGAAACACTTGTTTCTTTGTTATGTTTTTAACATTCAGACTGGAATGTACCGGTATTACGAGAGAGAGAGAGGGAGACAGAGACTTCTTCTGTTACTCTTTGTTTTGCTTTTAACATTTAAACTAAAATATATCCCTTTTATAGGAGAGAAAATGAGAGAAAGAGAGAGAAATTCCTGTCACTTTGTAACAGAATACTAATTTGTGACACACACTGAGAGAAAACCTTTAATTTGGTATTATATGGAATGAGTTGTCAATACACATTCAATATTTACGTAATTATTATTAGCTGAAGTGTTTGCTTGAAACACACCTCACGAAAACGCAAATATATGTAAAAATAAGTTATTATATATGTATGTGTACATGTAATGTTATACAGCAAAACGTATTTGCCTGTTAAAAGAGAATAATGTTATTAAATTGCAAATATTTCAGCTTTAAAACTGGAAAAAAATCGAGAACTGCCGTCAAAACAAATAATAAAAGTGTGTGCACTGTTACACAGAATTCCCCAAAATACTAACCATTTCGCTTAGATATGAACGTTTACTTTATCATAAGGAGAAATATGATAGTGTACAGTAAACTAATAGGGTAATTCCGCAAACCATAAAGTTTTTTAGCCGAAGAGGCTTCATGAACATAACCCTTGCAGTTTGTGAGGGACATTTGTATTCGTGTGTAAGCCTGTGCTTTTGGGTTGTATATATAAATACATACAAACATACATACATACATACATACATACATACATATATATATATATATATATATATATATATATATATATATATATATATATATATATATATATATATATATATATATATAATTGAAGGAACCCATAAAAACGCCAAAAGGTAGAAAGTTATTGCTCTGTTTCAGAGACCAAACTGTCTCCCTCTACAGGCAAGTAGATGAATGAAGTAAGGAATCCAAACAGGCGGTATTTATACCAAGAAATCCAGAGGCCACCAGTTACGTCACTCCAGTTGATAGCTTCTTAATCTACTTAATCGCTGGTTGGAGGAAGATTTTATCTATAATATCTGAGTCCCATGATTCTTTTGATAGATTCATCGTATTTCTTTGTTTAATCAGGGCTGATTCCACCTTTTGGCGTTTTTATGGGCTCCTTCTATTAGATGGATCTCTGTTTTAACAGCAAATATTCCATAATCATATATATATACATATATAGACAACCTAATAGCACAAAAATATGCACCGATATAAATGTCATGAGTCCGTGTGTACGTGTTTCTGTGCGTGTGTGTGCGTGTGTGTGCTGTGTTTGTGTGTCATATATGTGTGCCCGCTTGTGTATGCGAGTGCAAAGGAAGAAAAACAAAAAAATTGTTTGCTATAAGTAGTTTTTTGCAATAAACTGTGACAGCTATTAGTGTCCAGAGAAGGTTTTAATCATCATGTCACGTGCATTGGCTACGGAAAAGTCCCTCTGTATACAAAATACAGGAATTGCCAGAGAAAATAAAATGAGGGTGATGAAATTACACACTGCGTCCCATTTCATCGATAACCATTGATGTTGCGACGCCATATGGCTTTCAGTAATTCAATCGCTCAGTCCTCTCCCCCCCTCTCCCCGCCCCTCCCCTCCTCCCTCAGCACGATTCCTGTTTATTTTAATCCTAAAGTGAACTTAGCTTTATTCCAGCTCAAATGCTATTTGGTAAATCTGTTTTTTTTACGCGAACTATTGTTCATATTTCGTCGTATATTTCCGAATATTTCGTACGTATAAATTTTATCGTTCACGAGCATTTGCTATATTGTTTATTTGTTCCTTTATGATGGTTTGCCATTGTTAATTTTTGACTGATGGGTACAGTTATATCCTGTCTACTTACAAACTGAAAATGGATATGTAGGCTTGTTCTTTATGAATAAGTGTTTCTCCTCTGAATAATAATAATAATAATAATAATAATAATAATAATAATATTAATAATAATAATAGTAATAATAATATTGTTTACCAGCTGACAAATAACGGTTTTCGACAGGTAACAACGTTCACTTAGCATTTTCTTTACTGTTTTGTTTACAAGCGTCGATGAAGTAGTTAAGAATTTATCCAAAGGTTAAAAAAGGCCCGATGAACACTTGGTCCTTCCGGCAGCGAAGTTTAGGGACTTCGTAGAAATCCCACCAGGAAAACCAAGCATAAACTTTATACGGTTCCTTTCAAAATGTTCCCCACCAGCTTTTAATGCAGTAATGCATTTGCTCTGTTCACGCTCCGGAGCACTTTGCGGAGTTTTCTCTTAGAATGCTATTCGGGTAATTTGACTCGTGATTTCATCTATTTCTATAATTGAGTGTCATTTGTAAACCTTTTCGATATCGGGGGAGAAAAGGGACTCTCCGACAGCTCTCTGATTTCTCATGATGACCTAGTTGCCATGAGAGGACTCGGTATAGAATTTAACTACAGTTTAGTTGTCATCAGCAGTATACAAGGCTTGTGAAGCTGTTTACAGCATTTTTACCGCTGGAAGTTTATTGTTTGTTCTTCTTGCAAAACTGCTGATTTTTGTGCATTTCAATAACTTGCTCTTTTCTAACCTTGGTGATGTGTTTGATTTCTGATTGTTTTATGGAATTTCCTAAAGCTGTATAGTCAACAGACCCAGAAATTTTCTCTCAAGTACAATGTAAATTGTTTGTTTTAAACTACATCTCACTACATGTGTGCTTCGCTGTGAAATATCACTCAGATCACTGAACTTCTAGTGTGACTTTTTGTGATAATTGAAATAACTGAATGGCCCATCGATTATTACTGGTCAAGATGTGCGCGCAATTTTGTCTCCTCAATAGGATCGAAAAGTTCTTATTGTCATCACACTAAGTCTAAAGGACTCAGTGTGCTGATCCATGGGAACCGGTGATTTTTGTCATGGGTTATCCAGATTCCCGTCAGGGAGAACCACCTCCTTCAGAGGAAGATAAACCAGGACAGCAAAGTTGAGGCCACTGTAGCGTCTGCCGGGACAGCTGTAGTGTTCTTTAGGTCCGCCCAGCAATCCGCAACTGATTTTTTCTTCTTTCGGGGAAGGTCCCAAGCCTTTAACCAAATAGCCTTCACAGGGCAGCAGAGCTATATACTAGCAAGAGAGGCTTGCAGATGCTCAGAGGTGATCTGGAGACAGTTGCAATACTGGGTAAACAGTCATTTAGCCCAGCTTTTTCAATCAGATACAAGTCATCCTCATGTTGAAGACCGTGCTTCCCCCAAAACACAGTCATGTGATATTTTCGACATCACTTTCCTTTAGCCACTATCTCTTAATTTTTCCCAAATTTTGATGTTAAAATTATCTCAGATTTCTGTCTATTATTGTTTTTCACCTGATGCTCACCAAGTGTGAAATAACTTTAACTGCTTTGTAGAACTCCATTGCCAGTAAGCGTTCACATAGTTATTTCTAATAGACGACTAGAATATCTTTACAGAAGTAAAAGTTTATGGCCATTAACATGTATCTTTTCTTTGGTGATTTGATTGACTTAATGATTGATTCTATCTGCAAATTGGCCTTACAGCAACGGTCTTGGGTGCAAGAATAAAAAAATCACTTGCCGTTCCTGTACATATTATGTCATATTTTCTTAGCTACCATTAAAGGAACTTTAATAATAAATCTGGGAAATTCCTCCCTCCAAAACTAGATAATTAGATGAATGAATTAAGGAGTTTTCATGAAGAAAAATGTTCGACTTTGCAGACCTCTTGTTTATTTCAAACGTTAGCGAACCGTAAAGAAAATGTTGTTCTTATGGTTTGTATTTATTTCAGTTATGTTTCCAGTCCTCTCCAAAGTTATTTTCCGTAGCTTCATTCATGTTGGAAAATAGCGATGTAAACCATTGACCTGCCAATGTATCACTTCCGTTCGTTCTCTCTCTCTCTCTCTCTCTCTCTCTCTCTCTCTCTCTCTCTCTCTCTCTCTCTCTCTCTCTGTTATTGGTGCGCTAATGGGTTTGCCAAAGTCCGGAAACGTACATGATGTACTCTCCGATATTTTGAGGGAAAATCTTCAAACATTTAACTACCAATGTGAAAACATCTGGAAAGTACTCGTGCAAAATCGGGGAACTCTGTAGTTAGTATATTCTTGTCCAACAGATCTCAGTGGTCTACATTTCAAGGTTAAACCTGGTTTTAAGATTTAAATGTATTCCTTTTGAACTGATTTCAGAATGGAAATACTGAATATGATTTTGATTATACACGAAAAATACTGATGGACGAATAGCCTCAAATTCGTAGAAGCTATGAGTGAAGCGAAATGTCATAGGAATGTTAAAACTATTTACATATTATGTAGACCGGTTTAGAGATTTCAGAATATTAGAAAGGGAATTTTTTTTTACAATTGAGACCTAAAGTCAGAATACAAATTGAAAGATCCTGAAAAATTGAATCACGAAGGCTTCATGAGACTCAAAAATGAGATTTCTTCGACAGTTTTATGAAGAGAAATTTGAAATACGTATTTCAGTTAATGAAGAAAGTCCTACATCTTTCTTTAAATGATTCCATAAGAATTCCACTATTAAATCCCGAGTAAGGTGATGGACATCCTTCGACTGTAAATTTTCGAAGCTCAAAAACTTTATTTTCGAAGAGACTCGAAAACTCTTGTTAAGTGCAAAGAATAATGCTTTTACTAAAGACATTAAACAGGGTTTGCAGTGACGTGAAATGTTCAGATGTGTGGTATTTAATTATTTGTATGATTATGGGTTAATTATACTGTCGGAAAAGTTACTTGTTTCCCCCTCCTTTGTCGTTTTGATCATACTCGGAGAAGCTGATGAACTGCTTGTTTCCTCCTTTCTCGCCCCCATACATCACCCATCAGAATCGTTGTGCAATGGATTCGTTATTCGTAAGTGTTCTCTTCCTTTGTAGGCCTGGCTTCTATCGCGCCTCCTAAGGCCAAATGCACTGCCACATGATTCTCTCTCTCTCTCTCTCTCTCTCTCTCTCTCTCTCTTTCACTGGTGCTTCTCATAATCTAAATCCAACAGTTAGCAGCTTCCCGCAACTGTATTCTCCATAAATTACTCCTTTATTCTTGAAACCTCATGGTCTTTATCTCTCCATGAGGCGACCTAGCAATGTATGCTCTACCGTTGGTCGTTCGATCAACGATGTTAAACAACGTTTGGTCTGGTCAGGATTTGGATATAGTCATTCCAAAAGAGGACGTGAAAAAAAATCGGAAGGTTAGCATTTGCAGCCGGCCACCTGAAAGGAAAATGTCATATATATATATATATATATATATATATATATATATATATATATATATATATATATATATATATATATATATATATATATATATATATATATATATATATATATATATATATATATATATATATCTTAATTTCCGCCTTGCTTTAAATCTTAAACTCTCTCTCTCTCTCTCTCCTTCTATATATATATATATATATATATATATATATATATATATATATATATATATATATATATATATATATATATATTTATATATATATATATATATATATATATATATATATATATATATATATATATATAGTATATGTATATATAGACATACCGTATGTTAAGGAGAGAGAGAGAGAGAGAGAGAGAGAGAGAGAGAGAGGGAGAGTTTCTTTAGAGCAAGGCGGAAATTAAGATTCATGAAAAATCGTTGGCGATGTTAATCATTAGGTTACTGTCAATTTGCAGACTCTTCCTGCAGAGCGTTGTGTGGCGCTCCCTCGTGAATGTCAGAATGAGATCTGCTGACTTTTTCTCTTCTTCGCAGAGTTGAAACAGAATTCTCCAGCTATTCCAGAAGCACTCCACATCGTGGAGTGTGGAAGATCTCTGCAGCCGTACGCTGCATTTAACAGAATGTCTAGCTTTTTGTGGACATTCTGAGGAGACCCCACAAATTTGGCACCATTTTACATCTCAGCCTCGATTTGTAAGATTTTGGTTTCATCAGATACCCACATATGCCGTCTTGATATTTGTTAGATAGTTGTAATGCTGAAAAAAATATTTGATAGTTACATTTAATGTTGCAAAAATGAAACTTGTCACATTATTTTCCTTATAACTGGTTAGTTTTATCTTTTGCGGTTACAAAATTTAAATTACCCTTGTCTAATGAGGAAGAAAGAATAAACAAGAAAAGTAATAAATACGTAAAAGTCCTTATAACATTGTCCGATATAGTTTTAGTTTCAAACACAGATGTATAATGTGCGAATATCTCTAATTTTGTAAATCACACTGCACAAAAATACATTTCAGATTTATATATTTACACGTTGTAAGTGCAATACTCCAGCAATACGTTGGTATATTAATTTTTAATCTATAAACAAGTGTCGAGCTGTAAAGTTGTAATGTAAAATGTGTAAAACTGTAATGCATCTTGATAACAAGAGAAAAGAGAAGGTCTTTTGCTCGCTGCTGATAAAAGCATTAGGGAATAAGCGTGTCTGAGAGGGACACACTTCGTAGTCGTCGTTGGATAACTCTTTTAGAATTTTCATTAGTTTTCTGCAAAAGGAAACTATTGAGATGGCCTTGTCTGTCCGTCCGCACTTCTTCTATCCGCCCTCAGATCTTAAAAACTACTGAGTCTAGAGGGCTGCAAATTGGTATGTTTGACCACCCACCCTCCAATCATGAAGCATACCAAACTGCAGCCCTCTAGCCTCAGTAGTTTTTATTTTATTTAAGGTTAAAGGTAGCCGTGATCGTGCGTCTGGCACCACTATAGGTGCCAACAACACAGGCCACTGGGCCGTGACTGAAGTTTCGTGGGCCGCGGCTGAGAGTTTCATGGGCTGTGGCTGAGAACTTCAGACAACATTATACGCTGTACAGAAAACTCGATTGCGCCGAAGAAACTTCGGCGCATTTTTTACCTGTATCTATTTGAGACCATTAAGCTAGGCCCACGGGTAAAACACTTCTCATTTCCCTTCGCGTTTCCTCGATTTCCTACCTTTTCCTTGCTTATTCTTGTTATTGTTATTATTCGTAATAAGCGTGCGTTCTGGGCGAACAAGTCAAAAGGACATTGACCTCGTTATCAAACTCCAAAGAATCGAGTGCCCGTGTGAGTAAAGAGAAATAACCGAACAAAGAAGATAAAAAGAATCAGTAATAAATTAGTAAGTAAATAAAGGTTAGGAAAGCGTACTTAGGAGTCCCTTCAAGAAAGCAAATTAAGATTAAATACTAAAAGACCCAATTTCATAGGCTATAGCACAGCCCAAGAATTGTGAACGCTGGTAAATGTATGGTCAGAATCCATGAAATTAAATAATTAATTTCATGTGAAGTAACCTTTTTAGCAACACATTTGTCAGTAATTTCTAAAATCAAATATTATTTCATGAAAGGTAGCTTACACTGTTATATTGTTGTGTTCATTATTAGATAATAAATCGCTTTCACCTTAAGAAATGTACACTAAACCTCGACTGCGTACCGAGCTTGCTTTTATGTTTTCTTTGTGTTTTAAGGTTCTTTATGTTTCTGAAGTTATCAGAAAAAATATCTGAAGTTTATTTTTTGAAAAATGTTAGCATGGAAATCGATGAAAAAGGTCAAACGAAACATAAATATAATCTGAAAAATATATCTTGCCCTCACCGTGTATATTCGTGAAGTCTGCCCAAGACCGTTAGCCCACTCTTGTCTATCAATATTTATGGTATCCAGGTGCTTCAAGTTTACCTGAGAAAGAACGCATAAATCATGTTGCTACATCTGCTTCTAAAACATCAAACGTTTTGTGTCTAAAGCAAGTTCCCTTTTCCTCATTCAAGGGTTAATTTCGGTCTTTCCCTTCTATGTTGGTCACTGGTCTCGTACCCCGAAGTTCTTCCCCTTTGTCCTCCATTTGAACGAAACAAATCAACTGCAACTTATTTTTTTTTTCTCCGCCACAAGATGTCCTCACTGTCAGTGTCTCTTCTAGGCACACACTAGACTTCTTTTAATAAGATGGTCCCGTAACACTTACCAGACCCTCGAAAGACTCTGTTTAGAGACTTTTTATTCAGTTAATGTCAAGCTCTGGCATTCTCTCTCTGCTTCAGGTTTCCCTGATCCATATAGATTTACATCATTCGTACAAGCATGTTATTCCTTTTCTTATACTCATTGGGTGGAGAGCAAATAACTCCTTCAAGTTGACAAGAAATATTCAACAGGTTTTATATAGAGAGAGAATGAAGGATTTTAATATACCCCAGCTTCTTAGGCTGAGTGTTTTCATATACCTTTCATCAGATGTCAAGTTAAAGTCAGAAGTATTCATAGGGATGATTTATGTATGTCCAAGAACAAAAGCACTGCGAATAGAACTCTTTGTACCCGGTAACAGGAAGTCCGTAAGGTAACCATGTTTAGTTGATAGGCCAGGGCTTGTACTTTGATCTCTCTCTCTTTCTCTCTCTCTCTCTCTCTCTCTCTCTCTCTCTCTCTCTCTCTCTCTCTCTCTCTCTCTCTCTCTCAGGCTTTGATTTCTCTTTCGCAGAATGCATGAAATATGTTGTTTTTTTTATTCTTGACTCAAAGCCATTTCCTGAAAAAGCAAATTGAATCAGACCAGCCAGTTACACGCTTAAATAACTCAGAATAATAGAAAGAGTGGCAGGCTCATCATTCGTGCCAGCGTTTTGCAAAATATAATTTCTAGCGTTTAAATATTCTTGGAAACGACCGGCCTGCTGACGCTTTAGTGCCAGGCAGGAATGGTGACGATAACCGTATGCTGTGATTCTGGAATTCCCGCCCTTCCTTAGTGATCCCAAAGCCTCAAGAGCATCGTTGTACCATGGGGTAGACATTCACCTCGTCAGGATACAGACCATTCGTGGGAACCCTGGTTGAAATTTGGCTCTGCTTTCCAGGTTCCTCTTTAGGGAAAAAAACAATTAGAGCTGTATGTATTAAGTGTTTGGTAGCAATAACCCCAAGTGTCAAAAACAAAAACATGTGCAGTAAGATCCATTGTTTTGTGCACCACATTCGTCAGCAACGACGCTAAAAACGGTAATCACTAATAGTTTCATAAACAAGCCATAAAAAGCCGAGACCTCTGCGCGCAAAAACAACGCCAAAAAATTCCACGCCAGCCAGGTACCACTAAGTAAAGATTTAAAGGGATGCAGCCCGTCCGAAAATTATACAAGAAATAAATGTAAAACACCAGAGGACTGGACCTGGACCTCTCTCTCTCTCTCTCTCTCTCTCTCTCTCTCTCTCTCTCTCTCAGACTCTCTCAGACTTAATCATTCCAGGTCGGTCTCCCGCACCAAGCTCAACCGATAGGAAGCGCGTCTCTTGAGCGATTCGTAGATTGAATCAGTCTCAAACTATGATTAAATGAATCTGATGCTAACTTTCTGTCCTATTGTGTCTCATGTTCCTGCTTAATTCCTTTCTCTCCTCCTCACTTCTCTTCCCCCTTTCCTCGTACTCTGATTTTCCGTTCGCTTGCTCCCCAAAATTAGCTTTTATGGATCCATCTTTAATGATTTATTGTATTCATTTCATCTTCACGTTTCAGTTTCTACTGTATATATATATATATATATATATATATATATATATATATATATATATATATATATATATATATATATGTGTGTGTGTGTGTGTGTTTTTTATATATATATATATATATATATATATATATATGTGTGTGTGTGTGTGTGTGTGTGTTTTATATATATATATATATATATATATATATATATATATATATATATATATATATATATATATATATATATATATGTATGTATGTATGTATATGTACAATATATGTGTATATAAAGCACAGCATATATGTTCAGTTGAAACACACTCGTATAATGATGAAGAGAGAGAGAGAGAGAGAGAGAGAGAGAGAGAGAGAGAGAGAGATGCAGTAACTAGAACCCACGATATCACTAGTTCCATGGGAGCATGAGGCTGTAGAAAGGACGGTGACTTAATTGACACAAGAAGCCAGGATCCGAAATGGATCCTCCGGGCGATGGGAATTGCGCGCGTGAAACTGAAGACCTGATTCTGTTTTATCTTCTCTGGGTATTAGATTGCTTCCGGGGAATTATCTCGAATGCTATTGATAGTATGTTTGGGGAGTAACATGATCTCTACGAAAACATGTGCCAGATTATTTTGATTTCATAGATACATGCAAATGCTGATCATAGATTGACTATGGACTCGTGCAAGGATGTGGCAAAGTAGCTGAAATTTAGTTTTGTTACTATAAAAAAAAATTGGTAGGTAAATGCGTATATATGCATACAAATATATATATATATGTGTATATTATATACATATATATATGTATATATTTATATATAGATATATATATATGTATATAATATATATACATACATATATTTATTTATACATACATACATATATATATATATATATATATATATATATATATATATATATATATTATATGTATGCATACGAGTGTATGTAAACGGTTTCCTTTGATAACGTATTTATCCAAACAAGAAGAAGAAAATAGTTACAGCCAAGTTCATTCGTTACCTGCTGAATAAAGCATAAAACCTTCCACATCTGACACCTGAGGAAGTTAATCAGCAGCTCATCGACTCCTTTTACGTTCACTGGGTCACTCATTTCTCTCTGGTATGCCCTCTTTCCCTTCGTTGATTTTAAGGACCGTTTACAATAAAACTCTTTGCGCTCATTCTGACGTACACTTTTTTCGGTCTCTCTCTCTCCCACCTCTCCTCAAAACTTCGAGTCATGTACCCTCTGCTCCCGCCCATTGCTCTCTTTGTTCACAAAGAGACCAGAACACCCTCGCAGTTCTTTTATAGAGCATTGCAGCTATGCTGTCTTTCTTACCATATCTGCCTCAATTCTTTACATTTCTTCATTTATACCCAAAACTTCTCTTTAATAAAGGAGAGGTAGCTCAACATCACCTCCACGTGTAAGAATGTTTTGTTTCATTTCCAAACAAACAATCTGCAGAAATCCTGGTTCTTTTCCAGCACAATTTCCTGAATGATTATCCTCTTATCTCATTTGACCACGAACCGCTTCCTTTCCTTCCGTGTATCCATACGAATCTACGCTTCCATTCTTCACCTGCCTAGAGTAATATGGATTACTTCATCTTCCTATTTTCCATTTAGTTTCATAAACTTACTAATACCTTCATTTGCATACCACTTTTCTTCTTACAAGCACTTCCAGACTCTTTCAAGAGTCTATGCGGGTTCTCCTTTCTACCTTCAGCTAACACAGAACCCTTAAAAATACAAACTGCAGCTATTCCACATTCCATTCACAGCCTTTCTTCTTATTTCAAAAACTGCTACCTGCATCTACTGTCCTTTCTCTGACTTCTTTCTTCACTCTATTCACAGAAATATTGAACAACCACAGTGACTTTAAACACCCTTGTCTGAGATCAAGCTTTACTTTAAACTAGATGTTCACATGTCTACATGCTTTGCTTCATTCATAAAACTTTCCAGTTTCCCTCAGAAGCTTTTGGTTATGTATATCACATTCATTTGTTTTTATTTTGCATTCAAGCGGCAGATTTTATTTCTCTCGCACAGATCATCTGACTTATGATCTGTATGCTGAATTATTTACATGAATAATATTTCAGAGTTATGCTCCTCGGTGTTTTCCTTAGCGCCTTCAGACGAAAGTATGCATGCTTGATTTTCATTTCATGAGATATTAAGGGACATTATGATTGGTGAGTCTTTTGAAAAAAGCTGAAATTGCAAATTCTCTTAGAATGACTAGAAAATCATTGAAATACCAAGTAGTACATGTCGTTGCTAAGTTGCGCTTGTGTTGAATGCTAAATGCTTTTACCGGATTTTACTGGTTAACGAATGATGTTGACTAACTAGGCAATCTGGGGTATGGTAATACAATTCCCTGAACTGATATGGATAACATAATCAATAAATAGTGCAATTTACCAGCACGTGGGTGTAGCTGGAAGTGACTGCTCTTCTGCAGTAAGTTCGATTAGAAAAATAAGATGATCTGCTTTGAAGTATGAATGACTGTTTGTCTTAGATACCCTTTGAACCTAAAATTTACAACCAGGTATAGAGCCCCAGACAAAATTGTTGGCTGAGTGTTAAGATTTAATACACTATTGTTTCTTGAAGAAGAACATCGAGAGACTTTTGCAGCTACTGTATATTTCGAAACAAATTTGAAGTTTTAGAAGCAATATCTGAGGAGATTCAGTCAATCTGTCAGGATTGAATTAACATCAGGAATTCAGAAATATGATCAATTTGTCAGACAAGAAACTCTGGGATAAGGAGCAACAAGATGGAAACCTTGGGTATCAGATGAGACCTGGGATACAATAAACAATAAACAAAAACCAGAGGTTAATGCAGAAAGATTCCTGTGAAGAGACGAAGAATGCCAAGAAGAACATACCAAGTACTCAAGAGCCTGATGATTTTGAACTGGAAGTCAGCGAATAGTTCGAAGAAAGGTGAACTGACTGAATTTGGTAATTATTGAAGCATTGCACTTACTTCAGTCATGATGAAAATGTTCACTATGCTCAACAGGCTGAAGAAAGAAAATGGTAAAATACTTAGAGGTGAACAAACTGGTTATAGAAAAGACAGACGTTTCACATTTCAAATGTTCGTGCTAAGATACATTGTGCAACCGTGTGTGAAATCTTTCAGTCTCCTTCTGGAGGCTTTTGTTCATTACGAGAAGGCAGTAGAAAGCATCCACAGGCCAGTATTATGCTAGATCTTACCGACATTACCGTTAACTAAGCAACACCTATTTAAACTAACCAAGAATTTTATGATTAAAAAGCGATGGGAAATGGAAGAGAGAGTAACAAACCCAAAATACGCAGATGATGTCTAGAGAGATGGTACTTGAGATAAGCCGAAGAGAATCGTGAATAATGAGACAGGTTATGCACAAAGGAATAAAATAACGTTGCCCGGATGAAGATTAATGTGGCCATATCCTCCAAATATTTAGGAAAAATAACATCCAGTAAAGGTTATCTTTAGGTGGAATCTAGTGAATGACCAGAAAAGACAAAGCCAACAGTGGGCAGGCTGATTAGACTGAAATTTCATGCACAGTCTAGTACAGTCTGCATTGCCATATGGACATGAATTATGGTATGACAACGTGACTATATCTAAGAGATTTAGGCGATCTGAGCATAAAGCTTCAAGAATATTAAGAGTGAGATGGTAGGACAGCGTGCGAAGTAATACCATGAAGGAAAATAACGAAATTTACATCTGTAGATGAGATATGATGGCTTGGACATGTCCCATGCACCACTCCTGGTTCCCAGAAGAAGCGGAAGACCCAGACCTACTAGGATGAGAACTACAGACGGGAAACTGGAGATGAGTGGAGATTTGAGGAAGTAAACGCACAGAAAAGTGGAGTTGCACAGAGGCCCTTCGTCGCATGGCGTTGGGGGCGTTGATGATGATGATGATGATGAAACTGTTTAGTTAATGATGGCGTCTGGAGTAAGAAAAAAAAACTGTCTACGCCAGGCGTGAAATCTTTCTCAATTAACGACTTTAACCATTAAAGAACACCCGAACTCTTAAGAAGTTCAGTTATTGGGATTTTCTGCCAAACGCACAAGTCCAAAACGAATATTTCAATCATTTTCATGCTCGAGAATGATTTATGTATCAAAATAGACCGAAATTCTTCAAGAGCTTGGAAGTTTTAATTGAAATTGAGAACAGAAATATCTTGGCAGTGACATTATAATCTTCAAAAAGCGACGGATATTTTAAACAGTGTATAAAGAGTCTTCCTTAATGTAGGCTTGATTGATTTTCCATTAATTTTCTTCGTTCTGATGAAGAGTTTTTTTTTTTCAATAAACCCATTAAAGTCGTAGGGAGCTGTTGCATAAGGTAGCTTTCATTGCTGACAAAAGATACAGATGTTGAATCGTAATGAAGCTATCGACATAAACATAGATAGATTTAACAAGAAATATGTTTATAAATTCTACACTGAATTTGCCGTTATCATTACTTATGTAACAAAAGTAGAGGAAAATCTCATTCAGTTTATCACTTACTTCTAATGTTTTACCAAATACGACGTTCACAAGGAAGTTTCAGTTGATCAAGAATTCAAATCAAAGATTACCATTCCAGCTCGAATATCCGTGGTCGATTTTCCGTATATCTGAAATTGCCATCGAGTCCGCACCCACGGAAAACTGGTCATTTATAGCCTCAGTCTCTCTCTCGTATCTTCAGTAGAATTTCAACTACAGCATTACACATCCCGGCCATCAAGCGCTGTGACACCGCCCTCCGTATTTTATTCCATGCTGACATAACTACATTACGTGAAACCGGGATCTGTTGCATTTTTATCCCGTCCTTTTCATTTTTCACGTTCGTTTGCGTTATAATCTCTTTGTTGATATGCTCGCTGCAATTGCAGCCTGTGTGCGGCGCTGGTGTTTGCAGGCGGATCTTTTGTCTGTTGTTGTTGTTGTTGACCTCGTTGTTTCCTTAGGCCTGGTCTCTTGCTGCTCTCTCGTGAAAGACTTCGTTTCGTGGTGTTCCTTTGTGCAGTTATTTTTACCTCTTTCCTAATCCGTAGTTTTATTTTGCAAGGTTATCACGCATTACTTGCCTCATCTATGTTGTTTTTATTGCGATTGACATTAAAAGAAAGAATGGAAGAATTCATGTCATTTACGTTTGTCTTCATGATAATTACCAGGTTTCAGCACTCAGAATTGCAATTATTTCTTCGTTCATGCAACTAAAACCAGTGAGGCAATAAAAAGCTTACCTGTATCTTGTAAAGAGCTGCTTTTGTTTCGTCATTGTTGGTTTTGGATTAGTAATCCAACTCCCTTGATAATATTACGATTTCATTGACATTACTGCCGCTGCAGTAGTAGTAGTAGTAGTAGTAGTAGTAGTAGTAGTAGTAGTAGTAGTAGTAGCAATGAAATACCCATTCTACGGAAGAATTTCCAACGTAACTTGACTAACAGATACCGGAGACAAGTAAAGTAAAGTTAAAGTAGAAAGTCTGCGGCCAGCTAAGTTATGGATATAAAACCAGAAATCTAACGTCGCTTTATAGGTGGACTCTGGATATAATATGGCTCCCAAGGTCATAATAAAGTAACGGACCGCACAAGCATATGAACGTACAAGCAAAAACATACAACTCCAACGTACATGAAAGCCACAGTATAGTTTTTTTTTTAATATTTGAAGATTTTGCTTTTTTTTTCTTTTCCCATTCATTAGGAGTTCAGGAATTCTTTTCCGAAGGATTAGCATGTAGATCTAACGGCATAGTATATTAAGATATACACAATAATGATAACGAAAATATTGTTGCAAACAAAGCACACAATATTTATAATGTGAAGATGACCATGCGATTTTTTCATTATCATAACTATAATTATAGTGTTTACTGTTAAAGTTATTAAAATTATTATTATTATTATTATTACTGTTACCATAATTACAGTGACTACACTTTAAGTTCTTTAAATCAAAACTATCATTTCCTGAGAACAATAATAATTACAAAATCATTGCAATGAAAATTATATGAATACCATTAACAATAATAATGATAATTCTAATCATTATTATAACTGAAATTACATTTATAAGTTGTCATATTTGTTATTATTATTACTGATGATGATTTATAATACCCTTTTCTTGAGTATTAAATCTTAATATATCGTTAGATTTACACCTAAACCACTTAAAATAAAAACGCAACACCGACAGATACCGCTTTGCTGAAAAACAAGGAAAGGTTTTTCTTTATGAAAGATTCCTCCTCTGACAATACAGAAAGTACCCATCAATGTCAAATAGACCATATGCCTGGTAATGACAATTTATTATCAATAAAAGATAGGATCCCTCAATAGGTCATCAGACGCCCAGCAGGGGAACATGTTGACCGAAACGGGACACCCTGGCTCCCCGGGACTGCCGCTGGAAGGAGCCGAGTAGGTCCCATCCGCAATATCAGGAATCTTTGGCTCCAGCTCAGCCAAACAAAATGCCCAAAAAAGAGTGCCCCTTGGTAGAAGTGGGGACCCAATTCTCCCTCGGGAGTACCTGGAGGATTGCCTCCCAGAGGATGTTGTGCAGTTGGAACTTCAGAAGTTCAAGCGAAAGTGCAATGCATTACTACCCTAATACTTTTCTTCTTGCATTTTAATAAATTTTTAGCTATTTGTCTGTTTATTGATTTTTTTCTGTTTTAATACGTGGGGTCTCTTCTTTCTGTATTTCCCTTTACTTCCGCTTACTTCTTCCTAATGATCACCATATTCTTTAGAAGCTTAATTTCAAGTCAATGGCCCCTGTGGGCTTGTTCCATATGAATAGGTTTCATCTACTGAATAATAATAATAATAATAATAATAATAATAATAATAATAATAATAATAATAATAATAATAATAATCATTTTCATTTCGTCTAATAATGGAAAAAGGCACACGATCTAACTCCTACTTCCTATAATTTCTCGAAGACATGGGATCCATTCAACGGCCTTACAGAGACAAATTTGTATCTTTTGGGTAAGGGACTTATATTTGGCTGCAGCTTCATACGCAGAACCCAGGAGGCGACAGAACGGCTAACAAAATGGATCCTGTGTTTTTGAAGAGGTTGCAGAACGTACGATCTGAACTATGTGTCTTTAAATTGTAGACCAAATCAAAATAATCTATTAGTCTTATTCTTCTTGGGATTCCCAAGAGAGTCTTGGATTCCCGGGTCAGCTGGGAGTCCTATTGTTTATATGTGAAGAATCTGTCATACAGATAACCTTTTCTGAGATTTTTGCCTGTAGCATTTTTGAAATTGTAAGGTACTTTTTTATTTTCTTTGTAAGAATATTCCTTTCAGAGGGATGTTTTATTACATTTTTTGTATATATCATATAGAATGTTCCTCTTCTATATTTTCAAATAACAATTCTTTCATCTTAATTATCCTTTCCTCATAATTTTAAATAATACTACGTTTCTTTGAACTCCAAGTGCTTTTCCATTACTACAGCATTGATTGTACTCATGCTGCTTTCCGCAGTTCTTTTGTTTTGTCTTACGAGGATTACAGCCGTAATGTACGGGGTGCCAGTAGCGTCTTGGAATCTGTACGTACCTTTCGGAAAAGATTGCTTGAGTTGAAGGTGTCTATTTACTAACAATGGTATTTGGGATTAGACCATCACCAGTAGATATCTTGTTTGGACATATTCCACTGTCTCGATTTTAACAGAACCTCCACTGCATGTTTAATGACTGTGCCGCGAGAATGAGTTCGTGACGCTCACTTTCCAGAGCAACAGCATTTCCTGTCTGCCGAGGTGCTTCTTTGACTGTGGAAGTGTAAAAAGTGTAGTGTAGAGTAGGATGCCTGGCGGTAATATTGTTGCTGATACGATGGTACGTCATGTGTCGTGCACCTTTTACCTAGTTTTTCTAATTCGAATTTAGTTTTAACTAAGCTATGTATTATCGTATATTAATTTACCTTTGTTAATTATCTCTATTTATTTGTTACTCATATGTTTCTTACGCTTTTCTTTTTACACGCGTCCATTTAATACTTATTAGTTTATACTTTGCAATTTAACGGCCTTATTCCATGTGAATGTTCATTTTGAATGAAAATAGCGATAATAATGATACATACTGTATATACAAATTACCGTGAATGCAAATGCAGCTTTTCTGGGAGGTTAACACAAGAATATGAGAGAGAGAGAGAGAGAGAGAGAGAGAGAGAGAGAGAGAGAGAGAGAAATAAGACTAAATTTTTTTCAGGCAAAACTAATTATGAAATTTAGTTAGTCGGTGTTTGTTCAAAAATCAAACCCCCGCCACCTTTTGCCTCAAGTCTTGAACCGGGTGCGCCTAACTTTGGGTCAGCCATGTTCCCCCTGGAGAGCGGCGAGAAGATTAAACAAGGGAAAATTTTCACATCCAAAATATGCATACCAATACATTTTTCTTCAACTCTCTCTCTCTCTCTCTCTCTCTCTCTCTCTCTCTCTCTCTCTCTCTCTCTCTCTCTCCTTGTCATAGGGCAGCGGTATTTTGCGTGTACCATCTTACAGATTTGAGTTTAAAGAAAAGAAAAGTATCAAAATTTAAGGCTGTCTTGTTCAGAACGCACTATACTGTGCAATATAACGACTGTGGCGTGAATTTTTACTTTGTAAACCCTTTCCCAGGTTGCTATCTGAAGGATATCTGCAAAAATAGCAACCTGGCATGAAGGTTACAAACAGCTCTAAACAGTTATGATTATATGTCACACACAAACACACACACACAAACATACTATATAATACACACACACACACACACATTTATATATATACTGTATATAATATATATATACATATATATATATATATATATATATATATATATATATATATATATATATATATATATATATATATATATATATATATATATATATATATATATATATATATGTGTGTGTGTGTGTGTGTGTGTGTGTGTGTTTCTTATATATATAATATATATGCGACTCACTATAAAAAAGGTAAAGTAACTGCAAATTCCCGAATTAATTACTGAATCGTGGATGAAACCCAGAGCAGAAACTTAGAAGGCATTGATCACTTAATGCATTTCACGTGAGGCTAACCAACGGCAGTCTGAATCCTGACGCAGGCCACTGAGCATCTCTTTTATACACACTTTCTCTTGCTCCGTGGATAGCAGGACCCATCCCATCAGATACTTTAACCTCCACATCTCAGTGCCATATATATATATATATATATATATATATATATATATATATATATATATATATATATATATATATATATATATATATATACTATAGTTAGGAATTCCTCCTGGGGGAATTTCAGAGTTTCAGGGGAATTGTGACCACGATTGGCAGGCTCAAACTCTAGGACCACTCCAAAGTCAGCGTGTATCGGTCTGCACTATTGAGAGGTCACGCTGGACTTTCTCTCTGTTAGCTTGTATGTTTGTATTAGCATTCTGTTGCACAGTATTTGGAATGCACCTTTTGAGGCAGACATTTTTGGAAAAGGGAGGGAAGGACATTCTGACATATGGTGAAAGGGTGCATGGGCCGAAAAAGGTTGAGAACCACTGTACTATACAATAGCCTCAAATATTCTCTTCATTTGCATTGCGCACTTCATGCAATCCAAATTTGCCATCTACAGACACTCCTCTCCTCTGAATATTTTGCACAACTCTGCTACCTTTCTTCCTCCACGTGGCTAGGAACAATATTAATGACGATTTCAGCCTAAGGTGGAAAACTCCACGGAATATTAACGCCATTTTTTCAGTTACCAACGAAGTTGCTTTGTAACTGTTCGTGTACTTCTCCTAAAGAACGCAACCCGAATTTGTAACTGTTTTTTTTTTTTTTTTCTTCTCCAAAGGAAGACGAGCAGCAGTGAATTACTGGCAAAATGTATTTGCCTTGAAAAAGCAATTCTTAAAAAGATAGAGAAAACTCTTTATAAACTGAATGGAGCTGATGCATCTGTCACTTTTAACACTTATGTACTGAGAAGAGGGTCTTCTACCTAGTTAACCATTGAAACATAACACAACCTCGTCTCTGAATCACTTTCACATGAAATCAGTCACTGATATATCTGTCTACATATTCTAACACTCATTACCATAAGTGTTTTTTTCTAGATCAATGTATTCCACATTACTCTTTTTCTTTTTATTCTCAAAATTCTCACAAGATTGTTTCATAATAAACACTCGATACACACCCACAGTCACACACTCTCTTTCTTGTTTAAACCCATACAGTTTATACCCGACCAATCGTTTTGCCATCTGTCTTATTTTTCTTAGTTTAAAGCTTACCACACACCTGTCCCGGATTACTACAGTAAGTAATGTTATGCTCCTGCAGTTCTTAGTCACTCCTGACACTAATTCTTACAGCCTTATGTCCATCCAGACATACTGTACATAACTAACCCTGTGCAGCAGTATCTCCCTCGCAATCCCATCAATCCGTAGTGGTTTCCCATTTTCACCCTCTTAGTTTACATCCTTACATCCTCTATAATCCCCTCCACACAAAAAAATAAAAATTAAATTAATAGAAATATTAAAAATGAAAGTATAAAAATTTTAAATTCCTCCGTCTAAATTAACACATAACCTAACAAACAATTTTTCACCATCCTATCTTTCCTAAGTAGACAAATGATTATTCCTTCCAAGTCTCATTTATCTAGGGAAGTGCATACCTAACAATGCCCCATTTCCTTCTCTGCCACCGGCATTTTCATTTAAATGATCCAGCACAACCACCGTTTTTCGTTCTCAAACTTTTTTTTCTGCCACATTGTTTTATCCATACCCATTTAATTCTTGCAATACTACAAGTTCTTCATTGGAGGGTGGGTAGAGCTT
>NC_089791.1:64372655-64377655 GCF_040412425.1 Macrobrachium rosenbergii
AACTAAAGGAACAAAACATGTTTATCACTTTGTCTTATGCACACAATTAATCCTATTCACTGGTGGTCGATAAATGAAACAATGTTTTCTTTATTTTAATTACAAAAATTTATTGTTAAATTCAAAATTTATAGTTAGAATTCACAACCTGAAGAGAGAGAGAGAGAGATCAGAATGAGCAAATTTTTGGGATTCCAGTAGCACATGAAACACTCAAGTGATGTCATTAAGGCATTATGAGAACGAGATGCAAGAGGTTCTAGTAGAAGGAAGCAAAATCTTATGGAATACATGTAACACTTTGAAATCACTCGTCTTCTTCTCGTGTGGAACAGAGCTTTTACAGAAATCTTTACACGATCAAACAGTTTGCAACTGGCTCATTATGACTGGCATGTTTTAAAAACAAAATGGAAAACCCCCAGTTGGTTTCCAGAAACCATCAGCGATTGTTATTCCCGACCTGTCATCGCGTAACCCAAAACAAAGAGCTCTCTTATCTGAACTGATGACAGATGGCACATCTGGTCTAAAACTCGAATTTCTCTCTCCTGCTACTACGCTATTATCAAGAAAGATATTATTAATTCTAGATTACGCTGTTAGGTTATCTAAATCACCAACTCTTTTGAGATCTGACGCTACACTGCATACGATATTTCAACAGTCATTGTCATTACACATAATACATGATAAACAGAAAAGTAAATATATCAAAACAATGGGATGATATGCACCTTACAAGGCAACATCATGAAATTCCTCCCCCCAGAAGATTAGTTATCCCAGGTTTGAATCCAACGATTCACAACAGGATAAATAATCTGCTATGACATTATCTTTTCCTGAAATGTGTTTCACTTTTACATTATACAGTTGCAGGCATAAAGACCACCTGGTTAGTCTCTGATTGTTATTTTTCATCTTATTGATGAATGAGATACGGTTGTGGTCAGACAACACTAAAATTTCTTCATTCCTAGGTCGGTTCACATAAACTACAAACTTTTTCAATGTTGTGATTAATGCTAATATTTCTTTTTCGATTGTTGAGTAAGTTTTCTGATGCTTTTTCAACTTTGAAGACATGAAACTCACTGGATGCAGTATACTGTTGTCATCTTCTTGAAGCAGAACAGCTCCAATTCCACAGCCAGGTGCATCTACTTGTATTACAAACTTCTTATTAAAGTCTGGAGCTTGAAGTCCAAAAGGAGTAATGAAAGCTGACAGGAACTTAGCATCCTCATCTAAGGGAATTTGATGATAACCTCTCAACAAGTCTATCTTGGAAACAAACTTGGCCTTCCCAGTATTATCAAGTAACTGATCAATAAGAGGCAAGGGATAATAGTCGGCCACGCTGATGGAATTCAGTTTCCTATAATCAGTACACATCCTAAATGAGCCATCTGGTTTCTTCACTAACACACAAGGAAAACTATAATGACTTGAACTGGGTTCTGCTAATCCAAGCTGCAACAAATATTCAAATTCTTTCTTCAAAACATCTCGATGAAAAGGTGATAAGCAATAAGCTCTCAGTTTAAAAGGGTTTCCATCTTCTTTGATCTTTATCTCATGCTTTATCAGATCGGTACGCCTAGGTACATCTGCAAAATTTTCAGGGAAACTTCAAATCACTTCACTTAATTCACTACGTTGCTCAACACTCAGGTGTTTAAGTTTATCCTCAAATTTTCCAATATGGAAGAATTGTTCATCTTGCTTTCAGCTCCCAATTCGTAGTCATCATCGTCCTCTGTAGATGAAGTTGTCTGTGTTATTGACACTGTTTCAGTTTTAGTCCCTGAGAAGTGAGGTTTCAAAAGATTCACATGTATTTTCCTCTGTCATTTCCTTCTTCCTGGTGTTTCAATAACATAAGTTTGATCACTTAACTTCTCTATTATCCTATAAGGACCTTGAAACTTATTGGTAAGGGGCAATCTTTTCACTGATAAGAACACTAGAACTTGTTGTCCTACACTAAAACTTCTTAGCTTAGTCGTAGCATCATATCTCCTTTTCATTTTCTTTTGACTTATTTTCAGATTTTTTAAAGAAAATTTTCTAATTTCTCTTAACCTTTTCCTCAAGTTCTTCACATATTCTCCTTCGATTTCCTCTTTATTTTCTTCCCAATTCTCTACAAGAATCTTCAATGGACCTCTCACGTTTCAACCAAAAATCATTTCATTTGGTGAACATCCCATACTTTCTTGATAAGCATTCCTAACTTCAGACAACATCAAGGGTAAACCTTCATTCCATTCTCTTCCTGATTCATTACAGTACTTTACTAACATACTTTTCAAAGTCTGGTGGAACCTTTCCAAGGCTCCTTGAGTCTCTGGATGATAAGCAGTTGATAACTGTTGTTTCACTCCCAACAAGTTCATCATATCCTGGAACAATTATGAGGTAAAGTTTGTTCTTCTGTCACTTTCTGGTATTCCAAATTTGGTGAAAAACTCCACAAACTTCTCAGCCTTTGCACTTGTACTTCTTACAGGAATCGCCTCAGGATACCTTGTCACTGGACACATTAATGTTAACAGATATTCATTTCCTTTGTTTTTGGAAGCGGCCCAACCACATCTATAATCACCTTGCTATAGGGTTTCCTTTAACTTCTGTGGGTTGTAGGGAGGCTTCTAAATGGTTTCATTCGGTTTTCCAGCTATCTGGCATGTGTGACACTCTGCAAAACCTGCTAACATCCTTGTGAAGTCCAGGCCAGAAAAAATACTTCATAATCTTCTCAACAGTCTTCCTGATTCCAATATGTCCAGACTCGTGTGCTACTGCTGCCACTTCCTTCCTCAATGGATATGGGCTCAAAATTAGATGATATTCGCCCCTTTCAGCATTTCCTGGTATATCTGCAGGTCAATGCCTCCTCATTAACAGTCCTTCCTTTAGATAATAACAGGTAGTAGTTTGTTGCATCTCTTCTTCATCAACAACTATGAAGAATAAATCAGCCAACGTTGTATCCTTCTTCTGCAGTTCCATTAGCTTCTCTCTAGTCACTTGACCAACTTCAAGGGCTGAACTCTCAATATCTGCTAACTCTGCTACTGTAGTTCCACAACTATCTTCAGGAACACTTTGACTACTCTGAGTCTCTTCAATAACAACAGGATCCTCTTCTTCTTGGGGAATCTCTTCATTGCTAACACTAGGGGAAACTTCACTTTCCTGGAATAGCTCTTCTAAGCTCAAAGATCCTTCACTTGATCCTTCTGGTGCAGGTAAATCCTCAGTTTCTTCACTTGCAGATGTAGCCCTCTTCATACACCTGGCAGTTACACAACTTAGAAACAGGTGGGGGTTTTTCTTCTCTAAATCTACCGTAGGACTAATCCTCAACAGTTTGTCTGTCACTATAGGACAAGGAACAAATGGTACACCACCAACTTCATTACCAAGTAAAACATGTACACCTTCAACAGCTAGTGAGTCCTTTATAGCAAAATCAGCATTCCCTGTCACCAATTCACACAACAGGTGCAAGCGGCATATAGGAGTTACCGCTTCTCCTCCTATACCCTTCAAAATAACTGAATCTCCGGTGAGATTCCTCTCCAACTGTGGGTGAGCCTCACAAACTACCACACTATGGTTACCCCCAGTATCACGTAATACCTTGACTGGTACCTGCACACTCCCTCCTTGAGTTGTCAGCGTACCTTCATAGATATATGGCTTCAAAGCTTCCAAGCTGCTCAGCCACTCACTACTTGAGGTTACATTTCCACTGGTTGCTGAACACTCAGCTTGTTTAGTCTGTCTTCCCAACTGTCTCAATCTTCCCCACACTACTCTTCGTAGTTTGTTTCACCTGATTACCTTTAACTACTTGACCAACTGGCTTGGTCTGCTGTTGTGTCTGATAACAATCTTGACTGTAGTCACCTACTCTTCCACACTTGAAGCAGACAACATTAGTCTTCTGTATCTGTCTTGGGAAACTGGATGATGAGGATTTAACATTCGATTGCTGAGGGGTATTACCTGGCTTTGTACTGGCATAGCCACTAGAAGGATTCCCAGTTGTAATGTCCCTGAAATTTGGATGAGACCTGAAACCTGCGCGTTGTTGGTTCTGGTACTTGACATTATAATTCCTTTTGCTACTAATTATATTGTAGTCTTCATTCAATGTAGCAGCTTTGTCAAGTTTCTTAACCTCTCTCTCTCTTAAATGGGCTCTTATGTGTTCAGGAATTCCTCTAAGATATTGCTCTAGGACTACTACGTTTAGCATATCTTAGTTTAGCCAGATCACTGAGCTGATTAACAGCTCTCTTAGGGCTGGCCCAAAGGATTAGACTTATTTTACGTGGCTAAGAACCAATTGGTTACCTAGCAATGGGACCTACAGCTTATTGTGGAATCCGAACCACATTATACCAATAAATGCATTTCCATCACCAGAAATAAATTCCTCTAATTCTACTTTGGCTGGCCGGAGAATCAAACGTGGGCCTAGGAGAGTGCTAACCGAGTACGATATCGACCCATCCAATGAAGTACTTCTAGGACTACTAACTCCTCAAGTTCGTCCATAGATTTAACTTTAGCATCTTCCAACCATCATTTAAAACATCTCACTTTGTAGGCATAATCCAAGAAAGTCATCTTGCTATCCTTTCTCAAAGATCTGAATCTATCATAATAATATTCAGGGGTCATCTGATAAACTTGTAGCACATTGTGTTTGAGTACCTTGCACTCTTTACACTGATCAGCTGATAAGACTAAATAGGCACTTCTTCCTTTACTAATGAGAACACTCTATAACAAGACTGACCATTCATCTTCTGACCATCACATACCTGAAGCCACTTTTTCAAAATGATCAAAAACCTCATCTGGAGCTGTAAACTTTGGAATTAACTTCTGCACTCTTACTACATCAAATACAGGGTGTGAATTACCTTGGATAGGGTTAGACAGTGTTACAGGTAACTTGGAGCGAGCTTCTATTAATT
>NC_089791.1:64382655-64387655 GCF_040412425.1 Macrobrachium rosenbergii
GTACCCTGTTGTATTACCATCATCATATCTAACTACTTAATCAGTAACAACAACAAAATCATATGGGCACAACTTTGGAGATCAAGAAATAATTCATCGACGAGACGAAACAAATCCATCACCATCCTCGAATGCGCGTTAGCAGTCTAAATGCCTCTGTGATAAAACTACCTCCACATTAAAAAAATTACTCGCAACGAAAAATACACACATTTTTCAGTGATCATCTTAAGCGAAACGTGTCTTAATTATACCTTGCAAATAAAATGCAAATTCTTAAGTACCTTGAGGTATTACCGTCATCATATCAAAGTACTTAATCCAATAAAAAATCACTATTTATCGACAGTTTCTATATTAGACCATTCAGACTTCGGCCTACACTTTCCCTCAGAAACGTCAAAGGAAACTGAAACGCGTTCCTTAACACATACATGAAGCCGAAAACAGCTGCAGCTCTTTTTACGGTGTCTAAAATTACAGCTGTGATAATAATTTAATATTTATATAGCCAACAAACACTGTATCTTAAGTAGCTGCTGGCTAAGACCAACGTCAACCTTTACTATATATCCTTTTTTTTATTCGTTCAAATGCAAATTTCCTCATTAATTCGCTCGTTCTTCATTTCTACCTTCGGAATTCGCTATAGCGACTGCTTCCTGACGTTACGGTGACGTATTCCTTATAAGTCGGTTTAAATGAGCTCTGACGTTAATTATCGTGTAGTGAGGCAATACCACCACCTGTACCAAACGTTCTCTCTCTCTCTCTCTCTCTCTCTCTCTCTCTCTCTCTCTCTCTCTCTCAAGGCATCACTCAAACAACCTGGAGCGGAATTTATCTATGAGGTTTTTAACTATTGCAAGTAAATTCGTGCTTACAATGTCTCTCTCTCTCTCTCTCTCTCTCTCTCTCTCTCTCTCTCTCTCTCTCTCTCTCTCTCTCTCTCTTAATTATAAATTCCCTTTATGATTGGGGTTAAACACAAAGTCATCTAGAAAACACCTGAGAATGTTTGCCACTACAAGTCAATCATTTTCTCTCTCTCTCTCTCTCTCTCTCTCTCTCTCTCTCTCTCTCTCTCTCTCTTCCTTTCTCCATTTTAATCAGATAAGTTCTAGGATATATGCCTACGTGTATATACCACGTTCATTTAAAGTAATGAATTCAAGACAGAATTATTAATCAAAGGAAGGAAAAGTATTTTCGGTGATAGTACACATACTTTACATGACAAAACATTTCAAAGGGGATGAAGGAAAATTTTCCTAAGTTCTTCAAACTTTTCCGGGCAGCGCCGGGTTGGTCAGCTAGTATATGTGTGTGTAAATATATATATATATATATATATATATATATATATATATATATATATATATATATATATATATATATATATATATATATATATATATATATATATATATATATGTGTGTGTGTGTATACATATATAGTAAATGGCCTGTATATAAATTTATTATACTTAGTGATCCTTGTTACCGGTTAGAATCGGAAACTTCTGTATGAATCGGTAAGGCATTGTTTTTGAAAGCTTTGAAGACGTCCATTACTTCCCCGGGAGGTTAACGGAGTTATTAATAAGCCGATATATTCACACAAAAGTCACTCCCCTTGGTCTCATCATAAAATGCAACCGCTGTGTCGCGATATTTCACTAGTACAAAAAAAAGCAACGGAGTTTATGGTGTAATAGATTAATTTCTCTTATTGGGCGTTTCTATCATTAATCCGGAGCGTTATCAGCCCATCATAAATAACAATACACCAATTACTGGTACGTGGCCCTGACAAGAGTTCATCAAGCGGACGCTCCCAGTTTTTGGCGGCGGATGTCACAAATTGAGTTACGCCTAAAAAATAACGCCGGGGAAAAACACCATAAACTAACAATCATGTCGATATCAAGAGTAATGAGGAGCCGTTGCATGGAATGGCTTTTTCATGAGCCTACATTGCAATGCTTTATTTAACGCCGAATCAATCTCTGATTTATTGTGGGCTTCGGTGACGGTGGGCTGGTTACTACAAATAATGTTATCATAGAGTGAAAATGTTACGCCTTAGCTTCAGTTCATTGCCGAGGCTTCAGTTCGTAATCTGGGCTTCATTTTAGAATCAGGACGGCTGCAGTTGATAATTTACCCAAGAACCCAGTTCATATATGTCTTACTTCACACGCTTCAAGAAACTCAGACAGTTTTACCATAAAAGGACGGGTTCGCCACTAGGCATCTGCTTATCTCAGATTATCTTGAAAGGCAGAATAGAAACTAATCCCTTGAATTCTGACTTGGCTGTTATATTTAAATTGTAATTTAATAAAGCATACATGATGCTTCTCGGTACTGACAAAGGAGGGCCATCTGCCCCGTGAACAAAGAACTTTTCATAGCATCTCTTGAACGCGATAAAGGTTTGAAGAGTTCAGGACAGTTGTGCTCGAATGCCCCTAATTAGTGAAATGAAACATGAATTACCATCCGTCCAAAGAAGCAAAGGCATGTTGCTCAGTAAATTGTACATCAATAGAATTCATACTGACACCTGTGCCAGGTAGATGAAATTCTACACGACTTTCCTCAGTCCTTGCTTCAGGGTGATGAAATTCTAAGCTATTTCTTTCGTAATCTCTATTCAAAAGCCGACTCTATCCTTCAGCGACAAAAATAAACTCTTTAATTACGTGCACTTCGCAAATGGCCACCTACGAGATTTATTTTTCTTCCCGAAACTTACTGTTCGCATATAAAGATATATAATATATACTGTGTGTATATATATATATATATATATATATATATATATATATATATATATATATATATATACATATGGTTCTAGGACAATTGCCCCCAGACATGCCCCCCATAGGACAACTGGCCCTTGGACAATTGCCCCCCACCTACCTTACACATAAGCTTCAAAAACAGTTATATTAGTTCCCAGTCATTTAGAAAATAGTTATAGGCAGTTTTATCCATAAACAAGCAATTTTCGAATAAATTGTTACTAATTACATAATCACTAACTGTCTAATTGTAAAAAAAAATTTAAGATAGTAAATAGAAGCCAACGACAAGTCTGAATTCAGTCGTTTATGAAATAGTTACTGGCACTTCCCTTTATAAATAAACAATTCTTGAAGAAATTATTACTAATTACACAATTACTGTCTAGTTAAACAAATATTTATAAAATAATTTTTAAGATAGTAAGTAGCAACAAGCCAATGGCTAGTCAGCGCTTCAAGAGATCCTATGTTGGTGACGGTCATAAACCTACTAAGGGTACTGTAAACTTTCGTTGTGTAAAACTTCTTATTTGCACCTGATATTTCTGATATCCGCTTAGTTGAAGCAGATTATGGACGTTCTGATAAGACCATTTCAACGTGATATCCAAAAGAAGTCAACAAGCCATAAAAGTGATTAACATTTATATTCCGTGAGGAAAATTATTGTCCATTATTCCTTGTAATGTTGAAGAACAAACTTGAAAAGATGTCTAATGGACTCCTCCAATTCTCCCATGATTTCGTTTTCAAAGAAACAGAAATTGTTCACTTCCCCATAACCTTTTTTTTTTTTTTTTAAGTAACTCTTCTTAGATAAGTATGCAAAGGAATGATTCAGCCTGCTTTAAAATAACAGGTTCGTCCAACGTAAAGAAAAACATTGAATTACAGAAAATAGAAGCAGCCTTATTTGATATGAATTAGTTACTAAGAGGAGTCATAAATATAAAGGTAAAGGAAAGAACATTACAAACACGGTTAAACAGGTTAAACCACTGAGAATAAAAAAACAAATCCCTATGATAGCCTTAGATCAATTCAAAATTTAACTAATTACTGAAAGGAAACTGGATGATGCTGACTTACGTGACAGCTGAGTAAAGACTTTCTTTTCAAGTTTTCACAGAAACAAAGTGGAGTTATCGATTGGTAGTCAGAAGCTTAGATCCATAATGGATTTTTTCGGAGAAGCGGTATTTTGTTCCTCGGCCATCATGCATTCTAAGTAAAATCACACCGTCAACCGCGCAGCGCGCGGCTAAATCGCGGCAACGTTCTTTTTGCAGTAAATGAAGCACCAGCTTCTTGGACCACTATTTTACTCGCTGTTTATCACAGACTTCCTCTAACCCCTTTCCCCACTCCCCCGGTCTATGGACCTTGCCACCCCCATTCCTTCTGCACACAGCATCGCTGCTCATCCCTTTCCCCAACCCGTGGAGCCGACGAAACCACCCCCTTCCCCACGAAACCCCACCCCTGGCACAGCCAACGGAAGTAAAGGCGAGCCCTGTCTTTACCCTTATTTTACTAAAAGCTCCTCTCCTTTAGTTGCCGAATCCATTTTGAGGAAAACAGGAATACAGAAACCTCGGCTAAATATTTGGAAATGCGTTAGGAAGTTCTGACTTTGTGCTTTAATCTGGATAATGAAAGGCGGCTTCAAGGCTACGGAAGTTACGAATTCACTTTTTTTTGCCATCATTGTTATGATGATTGATGTTAATGCCGCTATAACAACAACAATAACAATAGTAAAAGCAATATTAAAAATAAATTATTATTATTATTATTATTATTATTATTATTATTATTATTATTCGCAAATCTTCTTCACAATCCCGTGAATATGTTTATAAAATACAAAATCCACATTTATGTAAAGTACTGTATTTAAATACAGTACTTTACATAAATGTGGATTTTGTATTTTATTATTATTATTATTATTATTATTATTATTATTATTATTATTATTATTATTATTATTATTCCTCAACTCTCGCTGCTTAGAGTAATCTTATTTCTATTCTCACTGGCCTTTGACGTTGAGGAAAATTTCAGTATTTAAAAAAAAAAAAATTCGAATTGGATAACACAATATGGACCTTGTTGGAAAGACATAAAAGCTTCTTTTACGTCCATGCAAGAGGCTTCTTATATCGACAGAGATAATGGCAT
>NC_089791.1:64392655-64457655 GCF_040412425.1 Macrobrachium rosenbergii
ACATTCCCTTCATTTAAAGACGTCACCCAAAATAGTCCCTTCAGCTAGCCTTGTCCTTATTTAAGGAAGTTAACGTAGCATATATCCCATCATTTAAAGAGCCACTCCGGCTTGCTTCCCCATCAATTAAGGAGTCACTCCACTTGTTTCCCCTCGCATGCAAAAGTCACTCCAGACTTATTACTATTCGAAACCTCTTACTCTATTAAGGCAATGGGGAAAATTTTGAGAGCTTGGTGTTTCCGCCCCGGTTTGGTAACTGTTAAGCCCTTTGGATTAGAACTGCAGGAGATGACTGTGATCCCGCGTTTACCTGTAACATTAGCTATTTTTGGTTGGCGTTTGAAAGACCCGGCCCGAAATATTAGTACTTTAATTCATTCCCTCGTAAAACGCAATGCTGGCAGGACCGTCCCCGTATGTTTGTTGCCAGCTGTGACGCATAATAGGGCGAAATCGTTGTTCCCGTAAATCAAATAGCAGTATTGGACGTTGCCTACCAAATATTTTCATTTCGGCAATCAGCTATGTTGTAAACGAGAGAGAGAGAGAGAGAGAGAGAGAGAGAGGAAATGAGATACGCTGATTTGATTTTTATCCCAAACACGTCGCCTCCGTCATGATATTTACAAATTAGTTTTTCTTTTCTTCTTAGTGTTTTTTGGTGTTAGCGAAAAGATCACTCACATTTTACTTAGAATAAGAGTTTTAACAGAGAAATAGACTAAGGAATGTGAGGCCGCATGTGGATGAAAAGTTAAATCACCAGGTAAACATCTAAATACAGATTTGGAAAATGGTTTGTGCTGCTTTTCATTTTTTCTTCCCCCATACTCACGACGTAAACCAAGCAATTATTGGAGGTGAACTGCTCATCATAATTCAAGGTCTCTCTCTCTCTCTTAGTTTATATATATTATATATATATATATATATATATATATATATATATATATATATATATATATATATATATATATATATATATATATATATATATATATATATATATTATATATACACCTAGTATATACACAACTAGCTAAAATATATATATATATATATATATATATATATATATATATATATATATATATATATATATATATATATATATATATATATATATATATATATATATATATACAATATATATATATAGCTACAACCAGATAAAGTAAGAACTGTTGCTGAGTACTTCTGTGCTCAACTATACTTTGTTAGGCCAATGGATTGCTCGACGCCTTTCGCTCGCCAGTCTACAAACTAAAATTTTAGGAAGTTTGGTTGGTAAAGTGCCGAGGTCACATTTAAGACATAGTCTTGATTTTAATGATAAAGTTCGGCGTTGTGGTTGTGTTGGTACCATGTATAGCCAGGATATTGCCACTCTTTTTAAGAAGGTTCCTCTGCAATTTGTCCTGAATAATTTGGTATTACTTGCTGAAGAAGGCGTTTTTGAATCCCCACCAGCTATTGATAAATTTTGTGATCTTATTAAAGTGTCAGTTTGAAATTGAGGGTCCCTTTTTTCCATAAAAGAGATTATTTCTGGAAAAATTACCTGATGATCTTAGACCTTTTGCATGGGTTCGATATGTGGACGGTATTTCCATTGTGTACATATCTGATGAAGAATGTTTCAACAAATTTATGTCGCTTTTGAATAGTTATGTTCCTTTCATTAAGTTCACTGTTGAAAAAGAAATAGATAATAAAATTACCTCTTCTAGGTCTTGTAGTACAGAGACAAATTAATAAGTCCTTTAAATTTTCTGTTTACAGAAAGAACACACATTCTAATTCTTACATTCATTTGTACTCTTATCATGATGTCAAAGTGAAAAATAACGTACTTTCTAATCTATTTTTTCGAGCATATCGTGTGTGATCCATGTTTTTTAGATAAAGAGTTAAACTTTCTAGTTTCAAGTTTTCATAAATTGTGTTACCCTGAATATTTTACAGAAAATTGACTCTAGAGATAGGAGGATGTATTATCACCCGAGGGAAATACCTGAACAGCCGTCATTTCAGAAACCACTTTCACTCCCTTTCAACAAGGAGGAGCTTAAAGATATTTCGCAAAAATTAAACATAGAAAAACAAGGGTATAATATGGTATTCCAGTAGCCTAACACAGTTGGGAGAAAAATGTTAAAAAGCAACCCTGTAAAATTGTCCGAAGGTATTGGTGTTTATGCTATTAGTTGCTTGGATTGTGATTCTTGCTATATCGGAGAAAGTGGTCGTTCGTTTAGTAAACGCAAAAATGAACATATTTCAGCATGTAAATTTGGGAATAATTATAGCTCTATAGCTCGACACGCCTGGGAAAAGGATCATAGAATAAATTTTAAAATGGTCAAATAGTGTATAAATGCTCGGACAGATCCCCCAGAGGGTGTATTGAAGGCGCCCTTATTGCGTTAAATAATACCTTCGATGGAAACTTGGGCACTATAGAAAATAATATCTTAAGCGATGGAATTTGTAAATGTGCGGGTATTCGTAATTTTAGAAATATATCTAGTCAGTTGAATTCTTTCCAAAATCAAAGTCATAATTTAGAACACAATCACCTTGTTGGCTCTTTAGCGGAAGTCTCCAGGTTTCTTCCGCCGAGAAGGTCTCGAAGAATTTTAAAATTGACAAGGGCCCAACAACATGATTGACAGTTTTACGTTCTGTAATGTTTGTTTGTATGTATGGTTTCCTGCTTTACTTTGTTTCCTGAGTTGTATATTATACTCCACTTTAGTGATCAAGTCCACAGTAACTGGACGAAAGCTATAAGCTTTGTACATATGAGTATATACATTTTTAATACACTATGTTTTGTAACAGCAATTTCGTTTTCGACTTTACCTAATATACTGTGTGTGTGTATATATATATATATATATATATATATATATATATATATATATATATATATATATATATATATATATATATATATATATATATATATATATATATATATATATATATATATATATATACACATATATTAAGCATTTACTACATATAAATACCTAATTTTGTTGATGAACTTCCCGTGCAGAGAACCTTCTCACTATCAGTTACTGAAAATAACTACACAGAAGACATTCTCCTACGCGTTATAACATTCCTTCTTGACCTTGCACACACTTTCTCTTTCTGGATAATAAGAGCCTTCTTTTCCGACACCTCTTCCACATTTCTAGGAATTTATAGGGTTTCTTCTTCCTATTTTTTCATGAAACTTTAAACTGTAAACTAAGATATTGTCACTACATTCTAAATACCGTTACAAGAGATATGAGACAGATTTTGGCATGATGAACCTCCCATGGCAGTCTGATGGTTCTATGCAAGGTTACGGTGAAAAGCATCATAAATACACAGAAGATATGTAACCGTATTGGTTATAACAGGGGTCATGGACAGAGGCGGATTAATGCAGATTTGCAACCAAGATACAGTTATAAGGTATGTATACGGTGAATGAATAAGTTTGAAAAAGTTTGTAAATCGAGAGAGTTGAAAGTGACTGATGTCACGAGGGTAAATAAAAACCAGAAAATATGAGCTATTGGGATGGTTCTTTGTAGGTTACACCTGGGAACAAAAAGTAATGGATAATCTGTTTAACTTTGTAAAAAGTCAGTCTTAATCATAGCACAGAGGGCATCAGGTCTATAAGCTACCCTTCTGTGGTTCATATGACAGACAGCGGGTTGGGAAATATGAAGCTACCACTCTGTTGGATTCTCCTTTATAGATGTGGAGCATGGAAAATAAATACCAGTGACAGTAAAAATTTTGAAATTGCTGGTGAAGATGAATTCTTCACTTAGTACACAGAGGGTAAGAGGGGTCAAAAGATGGGATATGTAGGAATATGATCAAGAGGTAGAAAAAGCTCACAAAGTTAAAAGATGAACCAAGAGGCTTTCAGGCTTTGAGAGCTGTTTTTCAGCTCAGTGGTCATATAAACTAACATATCCCATCTTTAACCCTTTTACCCCTCTGTGTACTAAGTGAAGAATTCATCTCCGGCAATTTCAAAATTTTTACTGTCATTTGTATTTATTTTCCATGCTCCACATCTATAAAGGAGAATCGGTTCAGCGATCCCTTCATATTTCCCAATTTTGTCTGTCATAGACAATCCTCTTCTATAACCTTATAGACCTGATGCCGTTCTTACTAAGCTTACTCAATGACTTACCTTTTTCCTCATCCCACAGTTATCCATTACTTTTGTTCCCAGGTGTAATACACATCAACCATCCCTGTCATATTTTCTTGGTTTTTATTTACCCTCGTGATATCAGTCACTTTCAGCTCTCTCGATTTACAAACTTTTTCAAACTTATTCATTCACCGTATGCATACCTATACAACTGTACACAGTGTCAAATCTGCATTAATCCGCCCTCTGTCCATGCCCCTGTATTAACCAATACGGTTGCACCTATATCCCACTGTATTTCCCATGATGCTTTTCACCGCCTCCTTGCATTGAATCATCAGACTGCCATGGAAGCATAACATGCCCTTGTCTCTTATCTCCTGTAACGGCTGATCAGTCACACTCCATTATATTAAATCGCACTCCCATTCTGTAATTCTCCACCATCCACTCTCGACAGCCTCAATATTTCTTATCTCTATTAGTTCCATCGCAGGCTTTTGCTAGGTTCACGTATATCACAACCGGCTTTTTCCCTGTACACTTAAACTGGTTAATGACGCGCTCATTTACTGCACATCATCTTGAAGCAAGCAGGACTATATATGGCTCAGGTGTTTTATTATGAAGCAGTTGTGTGAGAGTTTGTTAAATAAAAGAAAAAATCTGAGATACACGGAGGTTGAAGAAACTTATGATACAATTAAAAGTGATGCAATTCGGAGGGTGTTGAGGATTCACGGTATAGAAGAGAATAAATACTTTTATGATGAAAAGGTTATTTTGTCCGTAAGTGAATTTGAAGCGTTGGGGGTGGGGATTGAAGACCTTTGTTTCTCCTTTACCATTTAATATCTTTCTAAATAAGGTGATGTAAGAAGTCAGAGAACGCAAAGGAAATGTTAGGATATGAGAGAGTGGGGATATCTGATATTTGTAGATATTATAGTAATGATTAAAGATTGTTATAGAACGACTGAAGATACTCTCAGGAAATTCCGGAAGCATTTGTGAGAGAGTTAAAGTCAATAAGATCGAGTAGTGATACAAGGTTAGATGGAAATCAAGGAAAGTGGAAGAAGGATAACTAATGTGGAGGGCAGAAGAATGGAAGCAATTAATCTTTATATGTGCTTAGGAGTAAATGTAACAGGCGATTGTGTGGTGCGAAAAGGTATGTCACAGGACTGATGAAATAAGGAAGGTAACTGGCAGTAAGGAAAAGATTTGGGAGAGGAGAGAAGCATCTTTGGAGGCCTACGTTGGAATGCACGAAGGGACAGTTTATGCCTTAGTGTAGGACATTGCATTAAAAGCAGCAAAAAAGACTATAAAAAAGGTATACTACTATACTGTTACACAATTATACTATCATTTAACAATAATTTGAAAGATATCCCCAACTACTTAAGAACTTTGGAGATAATGTAGCATTGAAGAACAATAAAACAATGAAACGTGTTTATAAAGTTCCCGACAGTACTAAAGAGACTGTATATCAAATTACATGTAGGTCTTATGATAAGTTTTATTCCAGTTTGACCGGTATAAAACTTATCATAAGACCTACATGTAATTTGATATACAGTCTCTTCAGTACAGTCGGGACTTTATAAACACGTTTCATTGTTATATTGTTCTTAAATGCTACATTATCTCCAAAATTCTTAAGTAGATGGGGATATCTTTCAAATTATTGTTTAATGATAGTATAATTGTGTAATAATATAATATAATAATTTTTTCATAGTATTTTTTGCTGCTTTTACTGCAATGTCCTACACTGAGGCATAAACTGTCCTTTCGTGCATTGCAACGTAGGCCTCCAAAGATGCTTCTCTCCTCTCCCAAATCTTTTCCTTACTGCCAGCTAACATGTTATGTTAGTGAAACAATCATACAATCAAATGGGCAGTGCAAAAAGACAGTTTATTCTAAAGCACTGGAAATAAACATCACCGAGTCTGGTTTTATAAAGAAAGTTTTTGTAAGAATGTCAATAGCTGTCAAGGTAAGTATAAACCTAAGACATTAATTTCGTAAGAAATGTGAGAAATGTATGAATTTTAAAAACGGTAGTAGATCTGGACAGGAAAAAGGATAAACAAATTTGCAAATAGAGTACCTGACCTCAGTCACAGATGAGTGCACGGCTCCACCCACTGGTACCTGTGGGGTCAGGAATTTTGGCTTCCAACGGCCTGTATAGTTGTTTGTGCCAAGGTCTAGAGAATACAAGGTCTTCTCACGGCTGACCCAAAATTGGGATCTAATGCGCAGGTAGAGGTTGTGACGTCAAGCGGTCTACTCACGGTCCTTAGTAATCTCTGACTGATCAGTTCGTTTACAAACACTTTAGGCCTTGCTTCCACATATTTGGTATTGATATTGTCCGTAATAGCGGCCTTATATTTTTTTTCTTGCTGCAATTTAGACAGTTTAAGTGATATGAGCCAAATCTTGTGCAGTAAACGGGTACTTTGAAAATATGAAAAAAAAAAAACAGGTATCTAATTCTTCATAGATTTCCTATGGACGAAAAGTGTACAAAAATATGGAGTTATGATAAAAGCACAGATGCTTTATATGAACCTAGCTAGTGCAATGTAAAGGTCAGACCTTGAAACCGCTTATTCATTGTAATTTCGACACCGATATAACTAAATTCTCCTATTTGAATTCATCATTAAGATAGCGAGAGCTGGATTTCCTATAGTTGGTATGGTTCATGACTTGGGGCAACAAATATAAGGTTATGGAATTCAGTAGGCAATGGCGTAACTAGGCTAATCCAACATTGTTAATCCTGCGGATTATTGCAGGGAAATACATGTATTTGCCGATGCTCCTATGATAAAACTCATCACAAACACTTCACTTTCTCAGACCATGGATCTAGGTTATCGGACTTTAGGACTGCTTACATTGAGTCAGGTAACTAATTAAGAAAAGTAAAGGTGATCTAATGATAACTCGAAAACTATTGGAAAAGCATTGAAGTGTTACGGGTATGGAGGGTACGACAGTGAAATTAGCGTTACAGTTACTCTGCCACTCACAAAAATCTCAAACACTTCGGAGAAAAGGTCTGATTGTGGATAGGCACTGGGAGAGTGCAATCAGTTCATTTGCCTTGTTGATAAGTGGTTTGATTTATTCAGTTCTGGAGTGCTTTCGATAGAAAGTCTTCACAGAATGCTTTGAGGCTAATCTTAGAAACCAAAACAACACGGAATGCTTACGGGCTAATCTTAAACCAAAACAAAACATTGCAAGAGATGATACACCTATCCAGAACAATGAAAAGTCTGGGAGGAAAAGGACTTTACCCTTTCCAAAAAGGCCTCGTGATACCTTGCAAATCTCTAACGAACTTGCCAGGGATGTTAGGTGAAATTTTGCAATATCATACATCTTGATTCATAGGTTGAATCGAGATGGACCACCACGGCTGTATACGGTAAATGGGTGCATGTCATCAGCACCCATCACCTGTTGAATTTAAGCGCCGAGTTTGAGCCCATCTCCTGGGAAAAGAGAGTCTATGAGGCGCAAAATACAATGTTGAAAATTGCATTAGCGATAATATGACTGAGGTCTCATTTTCTAACTTGATAACTAAAGAAAGCATCTTACGAGACTGAAGAAACATTTCTTCAGAAAGCGTTAGCTTATCGGCAATATTGTTTCGTTTGCCAATGGAGGAATTGCAGGGTGACAAAGAAGACAAAACTAGGCATGCAATATGTGGGTGGTTTTTAGCCCGTAAGTTTCCCCGAGTATGACTTTTAGGAACTAAAGAACCGAAGGAGATGGCACAAGGACCTATAATAGAACAAATGAGAAGCTAATGAAACCCTGACCCGAATTTTTGGAGCATTTAAAATCGATGGAAAAGATATTTATTTGTTATTATTGTAAACATACCGAAAAAGTTGATCACATAATTGTATAATTGTTAACCTTATGTATACATGTTATATGTGTATTTGAGTGTGAGTTGTATATTAGAGTGAAAAATGTTTTTTCGTTTTCAAGTTCCAGTTGTAATTATTTGGATGAATACACGTATAGAAATGAATATGGTCAACATGTGCTTTGTTTCCCTAAAAAGAATGAATCATAATTTTTAATATTAAAAAGAGTCAACGAGGAAACAGGAGAAAAGTTGTCCCATTTGTACAGAGCTTGGGCAGAGGAAAGCAAGTAGACCGCGTGACGTCACGTTTCTTAACTCCATCTCCTTAACCGCGGTAATCCTGCGCGTGAGTTTGTATTCTCTAGACTGTATTCTCTAGACCTTGGTTTGTGCTATCCACTAGCATGTATATTATATATGCAGTATATATATATATATATATATATATATATATATATATATATATATATATATATATATATATATATATATATATATATATATATATATATATATATATATATATATACTGTATATATATATATGTGTGTGTATGTATGTGCATACATACATACACACCATATATATATATATATATATATATATATATATATATATATATATATATATTAAACTGAAATCTTCCCTAAAAGGCTGTATTAAAAAGGAAGATTCTTGAACAACCCTTGTTCCATCCATCCTCTAGCTGCTTAATCAGGCATGAAACACCTGTGAGCTTCCAAGGTGATTTAAACACTTAGCAATGACCTCCTTTTCGAGCCTTGAAGTCAGTTTCGGCTCAGTGTTTGTTGTCAGGAAATTTTTTAATAGTCACCTCACAATATTCCACTATCCATTCTACTTTCTCATGCACTCTAACCACAGTTAAAAAAGTCTTAATCCTGTGGTTATTAAGCTATCCACCTATGATCCATCTATGACAAACTTTTAATTCATTTTATTTTCCACATACCTAGCAGTTAATTTTTCCTAACTGGCTTCCGAACCTGAGTAATGTAGAGAAGAGTTGTGCACATTTTTACTTTTCTTGACACGCCTCCTTCAGCCTTTATTTCAAATCAGTATTCATTATGCCGTATGGGAACATTTACGTCAAAATGGGGAGGTACGAAAACTGCATCTTTCCTAGATAGTGACTCCCGAGGGTTTTAATCAGGTACGTATCCACCTTTCCGGCGTGTTTAGTACAAGCCCGTTGAGGATGACCGTAAAAACATAATAAAAGACTGTAAATATCATAAGATACTGACCCCAAAGAAATATTAGTCCTAGATAACTATCTGGGAAAGATCCAGAAAATCGCTTCTATTCATTAGGCATCTTCGTTCCCTCGTCGAATTCTTTCATATTCTTAACCCTGCATTCCCAAACTTGAACTGTAACTTACTCCTTTGCACCAGCAGACTTTCACTAGCTTCTGAACATTTTTTTTTTACCCTGTCAAACATATCATATGAGAAAAAATTACATTCCACCTTCCATCATTCCGTTCCCCTTCCCCTTCCCTCCCCTCCCCCCTCGTCCCACTTCTTAATCATCTTCGATTCCTAGAGGGATCACATAGTTCAAGATGTCGAGTTTTCTGGAAACTTGTGTTATTTTACTTCAACAACATCGTTATTGTTTTTCTTCATTCCCAGAAATCACAGCCTTTTATTTCTAATATTGCTTTTATGTAAAACCTGTTTCTCCTTATATCAACCTCCTCGGCAATATCAAATCAAAATGCTAATAAAACTACCCACGAAGCCACCACATCCCACATTTTCTCGGTGAGAATCAGTTATTGTTTCTTTCCCTTAATTTCCACGATTAGAAATTTATTCCCAACTGCTACTCTCTCCGGTGCGTATGTTCTCCTATATGTCAAATAACCAGTCCCTCGTAGCTGGATCAAGTCCCCTCTGCCATTCCTTTATATATATTCCAACTGTCATTATATTAGCCGTCCCGTCGGCCTACTACGTTAAGAAGATACCTTGTGTCAGTAATTTCGCCCTACCTCAACGCCTTCATAATTACTTATCGTTATATTGTATGCTACAGCTGTGCTACTTAGACTACTTTCATGCAAATCACGCTCTCTTTGGAAAAGTATTTCACTTACTTAAAATAGATCACTATCTCAGATATCTGATCACAACGCTGATATGATCAGAAAACTCTGTATTCAAAATTTTCATTTTTATTTCCATGCCTCTGAAATGACTTTCCCAGACGAACATTTTTTCATAACACACACATATACACACACACACACATATATATATATATATATATATATATATATATATATATATATATATATATATATATATATATATATATGTGTGTATATACATATATATATATATATATATATATATATATATATATATATATATATATATATATATATATGTATATATATGTATATATATATGTGTGTATGTGTGTATGCGCATGTACCTGTGTGTATATGAATTTGAATGTATACACGTGTGTTCATGAAGGTACTAAAGTGTGCTAAAGGATTCTCAGATTAATAGAAGAAAGTATAGCTGAGGTTTATGTATTACATAAAAAGCTTTTTATCTTCCTCAAGTAAATATACGACAAAAAAGATCCACAAAAAAACGAGAGAAGTTAATAGCGAAAACCAGTCCTGGCCAATTTCAAGTGCATAAAATATTGATCTTTTTTAAAAAGGGTGGTATAAAGACCTTATCCATTAAATCCGATTTCCATGACACTGGATTTCAAGGAAATCGGATATAGATTATAGAAAAATCCATGAAATAAATTTCAAGAGTCTAACTTTCGAAACAACCTCTCTGAAGAAAAATCTCTGATGTAAGCTGTTGTGTATTATAATTATTATTGTTAATATGGTTAAAAAAAATTACTTTTTATGAAATCATATTTTCATCAGTCATGTCCACTTTTCTTTTGGGATGAGTTCTTTCCGATAGAATTCCCACATGATTTTAGTCCCTAAAATGATTTATTTGTAAACCATATTTCGGGGAAAACAATTATGTGGACGTTCTCCTACAGAATTCAGTGGAAAAACTTTATATATATATATATATATATATATATATATATATATATATATATATATATATATATATATATATATATATATATATATATATGTATGTATATATATATATATATATATATATATATATATATATATATATATATATATATATATAATATGCTCATAGGTTGTAAGTAGCAGAATTGGTAAACGACTTAATGAGTCTTATAAGAAAGACAGAGAATGGAGTGGACGGCTTTTATTTATTTTTCACTTAACTTCTTTTCCCTACTGTTCATGCAGTTTTGAGTACTTGCCTCATCGTTAAATTTATGAATCATTTGTACACATGTATGCATAACTGCTTATCCATGTAGTAATTATATTGAATATATATATATATATAATATATATATATATATATATATATATATATATATATATATATATATATATATAAAGGCAAATACCACGAAGGGATAAGTGAAACAACGGAGTGGATGCTAAGCCTTTCGACTCCCAGTCGTTTACTTAGTAGTCTGCTAAGTAGAGGACCTGCTATAATCTATTTTATTCCTTTTGTCCACCCACCAACGTAGGTTTTAAGTCGATGTGGCGTACGCATAACTAGCTCTCGATTGGCTGACATCAATGTTTCCGATATCGTAGGCTTCCTGTGATGGAGATGAAGCCTATTTCTTCAGTAATACATCTGAATGCTTATATATACAAAGAACACTCACACCTTATTTAGATCATAAACATGTCGAATCATACCGATAATACAACAGTGCAAACACACGAATGACGAGGTTGTAACAACCAGTTTACACAGGAAAACTCATGTAGATTACACGAGTAAGGTAATTTTCGCAATAGCATAAAATGGAGTTGTCTATGGTATCTTGGGCTGGGGAAGGTGAATGGAACAGCCACTGCAATATTGGCTGGAAGGCTTCACGTGAAATCTGACAAAGGTATTATGGGTTTCTTTTCAAAATACAGCGCATATTTATATAATTTTTTCTTGAGTATATGAATCACTATAATAGCTCAGTGACTGAGCACTTTCGGAACTATTTAGCCAAATAATTTATTGAACATAAGTTTGAAATCCCTGAGTTCCCGTCATCCTTAGAGCGTTGATGATATAGATACGACATAAAAGGCTAGCCTGGACATAGCCTACATATTTTTATTTTATTGTTGGGCATTGGAACAATACTTAGATAGAATGAATAAATAAAGGTTACAATAGAAATATAATTTGGACTGAAATGAACTGAATTTGTGCTTAAAAGAAGGCCAGTAAAATCAAATATCTGGTGAATCAGTAGCTAGGTCTAGCTTCATTGGCCAAAGCTCCATGATCTAGCGGTAAAAATATAGAGATATTACTTTGGTATTAAAATACAGTTACATAGAATAAAGTTTGAAGGATAAGAACATTTTTTTATCTGAACAGGTTGTAAGCATAGTCTATTTGTAGCCTGGGCAATACTAACGAGATAAATCATTATTATGCAAGTTCATCATTCATTTGTGTTTGATCTGTGAAGACTGATACAAGCTTGTCTTTCCTGTGCTTGTGTTGGTGCATTATCGATACAGATGGGCAAGTTTATGATTTATATAAGAAGGGGAGAGGGTTCTTCCCACATATAAACATTCAAATGTGTTATTGAAGAAATCGTTTAATATTTATCACAATAAGCCAACGATCTCGGAAATTCTGATTGTCAGCCAATCACGTGCTATCCACGCGCATGTTCCACTTCTTCGCCCGTGGTGGACAGATGAAATGAAACCGACGACAGTCTGCGCGTTTGTAAACTAATTTTTGAATCACCCCATGTATATTTCTTGTCGATCGTGGATCTTTTTAACTTCTAATCTTAGCATTTGTGTTTGCAGAGGAGCCTTTAAGGCCACCCACGCTGGTGGGAGAACGTGAGGTCTATGAGCCATCTGAGGTGATCAAGGTTGGTTGCCAGACGCAGAGGCCTCACCAGCAAGCCCTTGAAGCAAAATTGCAATGGTTTCTTGACGGAAATCAGGTAAGGAGCAGTGATAGTTGCTTGGACTCCGTTCATGTGAAATAGCGTCTCATGACATTCTCTCAAGGAGAAATCACAGGTAACCTCGTCGGTCATTCGAGAAAGGATCAAAATGGCCCTGCAAAGAAGGAAGAATGGGAATATTTAAAGTGCCTTAAGGTAAGAATAGAGTATTTTTCTCAGGAAATTCATTTGCAGAGGGTTAACAACTGCAGTACCATCAATCTTTGCAAAGGTGAGAATCATTACTATAGCTGTCCGCAAGGAAGAATGTAATGCTCATGTATGGAATGGACTTTGTAAGTAACTGGTTAATGAGAAAAATAAAACGAAAAGAGATAGGTAAGTCAGACAGTGAATAGGTTGCCTTCCTGCATTTGTCTTGTCCATTTTAGTTTTCTGTAAAAGAAAACTATATATTGCCGGCTTTGCCTGTCCTCAGATCTTAAAAATACTGAGGCTAGAGGGCTGCAAATTGATATGTTGATCATCCACCCTCCAATCATCAAACATAACAAACTACAGCCATCTAGCCTCGGTAATTTTTATTTTAAGGTTAAAGTTAGCCATAAACATGCATCTGGCAACGATATAAGACAGGCCACCACCGGGCCGTGGTTAAATATTCACGGCCGCGGCTCATACAGCATTATACCGAGACTACCGAAAGATAGATCTGTTTTCGGTGGTCTTGATTATACGCTGTACAGAAAACTCGATTGCGCTGAAGAAACTTTGGGGCATTTTTTATTTGTTTTATATATTTCTCTATTAACTGTGGCAGCCCGTACAGGTAAAACCACCATGATATATCTTAACGGTTGTAAAGAAAAGAAATATACAGCAGAAATAAAGAGAAGTGAGTAGGTATGTCCTCTTAGATGATAAGTTTCATAGTTTGAAATGGGTTAGGGGATAGAGTTTCATATTTTACAGATGAATATTGGACAGGCCAGATGGACGATTTTCATAGCTTAAGAAAGAAAAGACAGAAATGCCAACCTATAGAAGTGTTCCCTTCCTGAGTGAGGATTAGCCTAATTCTAAAATGTGAAATTCATTAAATATATGAAATGACGGAGTTCTATATTTTATAGTTAGAGTACAAATGTAATCGGAACAGTTGCTAATTTCTCAGTTTGTACGTAGTGGCAGTGGAATGGTGGCAGCTTGAAGTCAAGCAGCTCTAGAGAGCATTGATTTAAAAGAGATGAAGTGTAAGCTCAAGCAAGTTCTGAGATCTGAGATTCTAACGAGACAAAATTCTTGTGACTCAACTCTGCCAAGAATAACGACGAAAGAGAACATTCCCATTTATGGAAGCATTACTCCACGAACGGATGTGAGGCCCCATTCAACGCGAAGGAGGTTTTCAGAGAATTACATGACGTGCCTAAAGAGTTCGCCATTCTTCATTTAACAATGTTTGTGTTGATTTTACCATTTACTTAAGGTATAAGAGAGGATGCATGTAAGATGACGAGTTGTAAAAATCCTCTACATTATTTAGAAAGTCTGAAGTACTGAATAGGAAAGCAGAAAGAAAAATGTTCTTATTAGCACTCAACAAGCGAAGTTTATTTCTCCATATCCACGTCTGTAATTACTCAAAGAATTAGGAAACTCAAATCGCTGCTCCGAACGTCATTTGGCTTTGAATTTCAATTGCAACATGGCTTTTAAAAAAATCAAATCACAATTGCATCTCCTCTTAATAAACTGTCTGGGTATGTTCATGTGATTTTCAGAGACTTATCCAGTGGTGTCTGGAGTTCTGTTTTTATGTTTTGAAACGCTGCCCTCAGGTTTTCATCCTCCTAAAGTTAAATTAAAAGGTCCTTATTTTCAGAGGATAGATCTTTATATTTAGCTTTAGCTAGTTTCCATCTCAGTTAAGATGGTGACCATTCTTTGTCATAGACATTATTTTGGCTACTGCTCTTGGTAAGGAGATTGATTACACCACTGGCACTCTTCCAGATCTGTGGCATGGGTTAGGCTTCTCGTTCGCTCATATACTAAGTGGAAGGCATGAACTCTAAAGTGAGCTTACTTTATATATTTACTCATTTTGTTTAACTGTATAGTTTAAAATTTCTCCTTTGTCTATATTCCGTGTGGCTAAATTCATTTATTTTTATTTCTATCTCTGTTGTGTTATTTTGACTTATTTACTTTTAGTTGTCTGCTTTAGTTTTCATTTTTATCCATTTTAGTTTATTCTTTACTTAACCATTTACATTAATTTATTTTTATTTAATCCGACGATAAAGACACGTTAAAACATTTATCTCTTTTTCTCATTTTCTATTCACCTTTAAAAGTGCCTCGTTTGAAATGGTATTGTGCACCTTGCTCTCAATCTTCTCAGCAAATAAGAAGGGAATACCTAACATAACTGACACGCACAGCAGCGTAGGACGACTGTTATGCAAATTGTAAGTTTCTTATGTTCATCGAGTGAATTAGGTTAAGAGGCCACTGTAAGAAGGTTATGAGAAAATGGCCGCCGTATAAATTACGAAAGTTCACAACTTTCATTTATGACATTTTCCTCCGTTCAGGCGTTTCTTTGAATTTCCAATGAAGTGTTTTGTTGAATAGATTGTACATCTATGAATTGATCATATGGTCAACGTCGTATAGAGCCTATGCTGTCGGTTTCAAGTCTTATCTTGCGGTCTTTGAAATTGTCTTTAATGGTTGATTAAGTCTCATACTGCCAGCTTGTTGCTATCTTTCAACTGGATGGTTTCATACATGGGACTTGGCTAAGTTGGGCTCACGAAATTAGAATAGTTGGCATTTCAGTGGACTCCTTTGAGATCTGCTACTGATTAGTTTGGTCTAACAGTTAAGTGCTTTACAGCTTGTATTAGCCAATGAATGCTCGTTGGATGAGGTATATATGAAACAGTTATAGTCTGTCAGTAATTTCTTAATGTTATTTATTTGGCAAATTTGATTGTTTGTCTTGCTAGATATTACTATTGAGTTATCTTTAATGAAATGTAATTTGGAAAAGATCGTGCAGGTTGCATTGCAGTTTTCTATGAAATTACCCTCAGTTGCTAGAAGAAATAACACGCAAGCATTTAGCTCGTAGTTTTTGTTTCCACTTTTTTCAACAGAAATAGTATAGACATTTTTCTTTGAGTATATCAACAATTCATGACCCTTATTGAATTCATTTTTTTCTCTCTATTGCTTCTGGGGAAAACATCTGTTTATTTTTCATTTTCTTGTCAATAAGTTCAGCCTTTTGAATACCATGAGTTAGACAGAATAGAAAAATACTTCCGGCTTGGGTTTTATTGCTCATAGAAAATCCAGGTCACTCGGAATTTATAAATGGCTTCAAGGTCTACTAGACTGACTGTAGTTTGTGCCTACAAGTTGCCTCCGAGCTTACACATACAGTATCTTTGAGATGTAAAAACAATTCTGATTTTAATGACGTCATAATTTCAGGTGGACAATGAATGGGTAACGCCCTACGGAGGAGGACCCAGCCAGACCCGATATGGAATATCCTTACATGTTCCAGGGGAGCAAGTAAGTCACAGTTTCCACAGTACAGAGGTCTTGTAAACTAGATCTTGTCTCTGTCTTACATGGTGCTTGTTTGTGAGTATATATATATATATATATATATATATATATATATATATATATATATATATATATATATATATATATATATATATATATATATATAATAATGTGTGTGTGTGTGTTTGTGTGTGTGCGTGCGCGCGCTTTTTTCGTCCTACGCACACATATATTTTTTGGGGCTAAAAATATTATTCTTGCCATTATCTTTAAATTAAAAACCCATACTTATTTTACTTATTTAGCAAATCTCCATGGAATGAAGAGCCATATGTGAAAACGGAGAAAGAAAGCAAATGAACCGGATAAATACAAATGAAATGAGACATAAGACCTTTTGGTCTTATGTCTGATTTCATTTGGCCTGTCACTTGCAACAGATAACATGACCATACAACCACTGAACGGTGCTAAACATTAATTATATCGCGTCGCATAACAGAGTTGACTTTTGTGCCACCTTTCACCTAAGCTCCTTAATTTGGGTTCATGCTATATGATTTAGTACAATTTTAGTCTCCTGGTCACATCAAGAGGACCGAAAAGATCAAAAACTATTATTCACATAACGCAATAGGATTGGCTTGGTGTAGTCTAGTCCTGTTCTTTACAAAGAATAAACCAAACTGGTTTTCAGTATATATGATCATTAACGGCTTCTACGCAGAATTTTATATACTATCTTATTTCTGAAGACTAAAGGAGTAAAATATATGCAAGATATAAAAGAATAACCTTATATTTTGTAATACATCGCTTCAGCACCTCAACAAATAAGCTCCCCAATGTACACTTCGTCTTGGTGTTGGAACGAAAACAATAAGGAGACATCCGTCGCACTTCCAAGTTAAGACATTATAAGAAGTGCACCCAGAAACGGACCATTCCGCGTCACCTGCACATAGAACGAGAGAAAAGCACTATAAAAACAGCAAACCAAACTTGTGAAAACATCCAAAAGTATTACACTTAAATTATAAAAGTGTCTCGAGATTCCAAACTTCAACGCAAAACACTCAATTTACGAATCTCACCAAGTCAACGATAACTATCACTCAACCCAGCCATGATAATTTCGCTATTAAACATGGCAAAAACTGTAGCTAAAGAAATAGGCCAATCCAGCGTTCTAAAAAATAATATTAGCAGGATTTAAAAATTAATTATGGTTTACTCGAATGGTTGAGGAATATAAAACACAAACCAATAAATAAGGCCGGGTAACCTAAATTAGCTAACCTGTATCTTATATCCACCGGCAAGCTGTCCGTCTGCGATGTTATGCAGTAAAGTCTCCGTCCTGATGTGGGTCCCATGAACTATTTACTCTCGGTAAATCATCCTAAAGTGTTGCCAAAAATATAAATAATCCCAGCGGCGGCGAAATCCGTCCTGCTCGAAAGGGCTGATATTTTCAAAAATGATTACAGTGTGCACTTCTGGTCTGCCACTGCTTGAATTACGTAGCTCTCAAGAAAAAGAAAAAACTACCTCTCCCGAAGATCCCAACACTATTCTGTAAAAGGGCAATTCTTCGGCAGTAACTAGTTAAACTAGCTGGTTCGGGGAGCTAAAAGGCATTACAGCTACTGTAAGGTAATAATGGCCTTTAATGAAGTTAACTGAAACCACTATCTAGAAAAAATATGAAATTTTATATTGCTTATATTATTTTTATAGAACAATTTTAAAATTAAAAGTTAGTAAAAAGAAAATATAACTAATATTTTGTACAGCTTCCGTTTAATTTGTATCATTCAAACCAAATCATTATTTACCTGTAGCTTCTATCTCATGGCTTTATTGAACTTTCGTCTTTTACACGAGACATGTTCCCGTTTGCACTTCTTTAGTGTAAGTTGGTGCTTTTTCTTCACTTTACTATTTTCTTACCATTTTAACCTTTGATACATACGCACATACAAACATACGAATACATTTTATATATATATATATATATATATATATATATATATATATATATATATATATATATATATATATACATACATATATATACACATGTGTGTGTATGTATATGTATACATTGCTCGTATCTCTATGTATATTATATATATATATATATATATATATATATATATATATATATATATATATATATATATATATATATATATATATATGTATCAAAGGTTAAAAAGGTAAGAAAGAGGAAGAGAGGAAAAAGAGCCAATTCACACTGAAGAAATGCAAACGCGGCCATGTCACGAGCAAGAAATAATCAACACATGATTACGTGTTTCACAGAAATAAATTTCTGAGTAACGTCGGGATCGAACCCAGGTCTCTCTAATGAAAGGCATTCGAGATACCTGGGTTCACTCCCGATGTGAGTCAGAAATTTACACACACACCCACCCACACACACACACACACAGACACACACACTTATGTATATGTGTGTGTTGTGTGTATATATATGTGTGTGTGCATCTATATATATAAATATATGTATATCGATACATATACATATACAGCGTAGACTGGAAGAAAAAAGCTTCGCAGTAGACAACACAAGGAAGAATGAAATTCGTCAAGTACCTACAAAAACCTATATTTCATTCAAAGGTCGTTTCAAGATTTGCCGAGTTGATTCTTGTGCACCTGGATGAGGAGATTTCCACTTGTCCAGTATTTAATTGTTACCAGTATCTTAAATTTGAAAATATGAATTATTCCGCAAAATGCGTAGCCCTTGTGTAGAATTCATGTACGACTGAGATATCCATAAAATTACGAATGAACTAAGAGATGTCATAATACTTCCGGAAATTCCAATTTGACATTAGTTATTGTTATTATTGTCAAAATGTAGTTTATCCAGACAGTTACGTCACATTTCCAGACTTTCATCAGGCTGTCCCGAAGATCCTACAGCGTGCTCCTGGAATCATACTTTAGCTTTCTTAATTTTCCAGTCTAATGCTTTCGGTAGGAAAAGTATTCCATATGGACAAATGGAACTAAGTTATTCCAGCCTAAACTGGGGCCTCCTTCAGTTCACTGCCGCCGTTCCCCTTAACTGTTGAGAGCAGGGCTCTTCAAAACTTCTATGTCGTGGCCAAGTTAAACTTTATGCAGTGACATTACAACTCAATATGTATTGTTTACAGATGCGCTGTACTGGCAACTTCATCTGGCAGAAACAAATGTAGCATTATCCATAATTTTCATACTAGTTTGATAATAGTGAATATACACACATACTTCCATGAACTGTTTACCTTTGTGTTTTCTGGTGAATGACTGAATTACGATTTGCAGAATGGCACAAAAAATGTCTTGATGTACAAGAGTAATTTGTGAGCTGACTTACCTATTCAGAGGGTCTTGTTTGTTGTTCTGACCAGCTCTAGATAAGGAGGAGAAGAAACGAGTATATTGTAGTAGGGTTAAGGGCAAGACTTTTACTCTCCATAGATTTTAGCTTTGATGGAAGTGAGGAGCCGGCTCCGTAAGTGTAAGCGGTCGTAAAAGGTAGCGACACCAAGATACATTCGGCACTCAGGTAGAGATATTCTTGAATACTCTGATCCAAAATGATGACAGTGAGGATTTCTTGTACCTAATTCTTAATAATTTGCGCTTGTGAGACCGATAAAGTCTTTTTCCTAATCAGGTGTTCAACTCAATAATAGAATCTATGATTAAAAAAGCAAATGGGTCTTCCATCAAGCGTATTTCTTTCAAATCAACAATGATCTTCACTTCCGGAAAGCACTGTCCAAAACTATCTGGCATTGACTGAAGATGCAGCCGTGTTTTGTTTTTAATTGTTCTCACATTCATCTTTCATAGCAAAAATGTTGCTAAAGTGTCGAGAATATAAAAAAAGGCTGATCTCCGTTAAGCCTGGCAGACCTTGCCATGGTGAATTCTTCAATATCTTTGACTACTCACTGTTCATATTACGCCTGTTGGAGTTTCACATAAATATCACTAAGTTTTGAGAATAAGTCTGCTAAATGTAATATCCTTACCACGCAATAACCGGTGGACAATAGCTCTAGGAATGGAGATTTATTTCGACAGGGGAAAATTTGAAAGTCTCTCCTTTATCTGTCCTATTATAATTGGAATTCTTCCACAGACTCCGGTTTCTAAGCAACGCTTTCCAAACAAATGGCTGTTCACTGAGCTTTCTTTGATGTGACTCTCTTTCAAGCATACCGAATCGAATCAAATTTAGCTTATTTCTGAATCAGTTTTACTGCTCTCTCTCTCTCTCTCTCTCTCTCTCTCTCTCTCTCTCTCTCTCTCTCTCTCTCTCTCTCTCTCTCTCTCATTAACACAGTTTTCATTTTTTAACCATGTCAAGCCTACTACTTACCTTTCGATAAAATTCAGTGCTTTAAAAGTTTATTGATGTCATTGGTAATAGGATTCCACCCATATTTCAAAACAAATAATTATTTCATTGTCACGAATATTTTCCTCACTTATTCATTACATAACCATCTATCATTACATTATAGGCAGGGCCCTTATTTTGAAGAACATATGGTTAGAGTCGTTGATTGCATATGTCTGTAGAGCCTCTTTGTGTGTCTGAGGGGGAGAGGGGCCTTTGGATGGGGATATGTCGTTGTTACTATGACCTTCGTTCTTTTTTGTATCAGTAAATAAAAGAACAAAATTGTTGCTATTCATTAGAAATAAAACGCATAGTGGTACATCACCGCGGTGGGGATGGCTTTGTCTTGGCTCCTGCGTAAAAACTGTCTCAATTCGACTGACGTGTGAAGGCACGAGATAAAATGCATACGAAGTGACTATAATTCAGAATGAGTTTAGGTATAAATTAGTACACGGAGCGTAATTCGACGCAGTATACAAACATGGATCTGAAATATCAAAATATTATTATTATTATTATTATTATTATTATTATTATTATTATTATTATTATTATTATTTCAGTAGATGAAACCTATTCACATGGAACAAGCACACAGGGGCCATTGACTTGCAATTCAAGCTTCAAAAGAATGTTGGTTTCAACCTCTCACCGCAGACCCCAGACTGCAGCAGTAACTGCTCATGATGCAGAGCCAGTGATTTTTCATTGCCCTGGGGAAGATACGAACCCGTGGCATCTGATTGGCATGCCACGACACTAACCACTATACCACTAGACAAATGTAAATGCCAAATAACGGAAAATCTTAACAAGCTGCCAGTCTTAATAAAGGCACGGATATAAAATGTAAAAAAGAACAAAAGATTAAAAACCCAAAATGATCTTTAAAGCAACTACTAGTAGGTACGCTTTGAGAAGCAAAAAAGCTGCTAAGGAATTTTTGTCTAACAATACCTGGTTGCAGGGAGCGTAGAGGAGGCTTCCCTTACCGGAAACTTTCTACTGAACTATAGTGGTTCGGTTTCGCTGATCTCATAGTTTTGCATCTATTCCTTCTTTTATTGATACGATGACGTGGGGCTGAATGTGACTACTCTTTTATGTTATAGAAGAACGACGGAGATGATAAAGTGAGTTGACTCTTCACAGAAGAAGAATAAGCTCATATATATATATATATATATATATATATATATATATATATATATATATATATATATATATATATACATATATATAATATAAATATATATAAACATATATATATGTGTGTGTATATATATATGTATATATACAGTATATATATATATATATATATATATATATATATATATATATATGTGTGTGTGTGTGTGTGTGTATGTATATATATATATATATATATATATATATATATATATATATATATATATATATATATATATATATATATATATTTATATATACATATGTATATATATATACACACAATCATGAAGTTACAAATGTCGCTTAATATCAATCCACTGTTGCCTCGGGAATATCCCCGATGGGAATTATCACCGAAGGGAATTTATAAGTGATAAATGGACGGGCGCTGCCGAGTCTCGATCCCGCGACGATCGAGACTCGGCAGTGCCATCCATTCATCACTTATAAATTCCCTTCGGTGATAATTCCCATCGGGGATATTCCTGAGGCAGCGGGTTTTATATTAACGACATTTGTAGCTTCATGATTGTATATAAATCACGGTGTGATAAAAATGTCATATATATATATATATATATATATATATATATATATATATATATATATATATATATATATATATATATATATATATTACACTGTAGTATTACAGGAAAAGACATTCATATATATATATATATATATATATATATATATATATATATATATATATATATATATATATATATATATATATATATATATATATATATATATATATATTCACGACAAGGTACAGGTAGATGAAGATCAAGGAGCATCAAATTACAGGTGGAATAGAGTAACAGGCCATTTTCATCATTTCTTTCATTATTCCTGCGTTTTGTAGTACATCATTATATCTTCTGAGAATCTGATAATAAAATTGATAAATTATGAAACAATCTTAAAATTGTAGAAAATCATAAAAAGGCGAAATGATTAAAAATTCACTATATAATTACACACACACACACACACACACACACACACACACACACACACACATATATATATATATATATATATATATATATATATATATATATATATATATATATATATATATATATATATATATATATACATATATATATATATGTATATATATACATATATACATATATATATATATATATATATATATATATATATATATATATATATATATATATATATTCACATATTTTAATTCATCCCTCTTAGTCTGCCAGATAAGGAATCGAAATTTCTGAATAAATGCACTTCTCAGTAAACTCCTAGGCTAGCTTTAGTGGCGAGAAGGAAGATGTTTGGCCAGAATTTGAACTCAAATAGGCCTGAGAACCCCCCCACGTCACCTGACCTGGGGTAGCACAAAGACACACCTTAGCTTTCTCCCCTTTGCCCCCCCATCACGTCATTTGTAGGTGAGGCTCGTCCGTTAGTGCCAAGGGACGAAAACAGGCTGTAGGTACACTAGGAGCTTAACTCTTAAGTCCCTAACCATAAGACCTATTTTCCATATCCCCTTTTGCTGGCTGTGTGACTTTTTGCAGATGACTGATCCCTGGAGATTGGAAGCAAGCACAACAAGGGAGTGCTTTCAACTCGAAAACAACTCACTCCGTACCTAACTAGCAATGCGAGCAGTCGCGCTTTCCATTTTCTTCATCCACTGGTGGCGGCTAATGAATCCGGACGGCCAAGCCCCCACATGTTCATAGATCAAAACATCCACAGGCATAAGGAGTCCTCGCTGCTCTTCTGCTCAGCCGACCCCACCTTGTGAATCAAATCATCTTAGGAGTACTGCCATTTTGATACCAAGAAAGTCTGGATAGTAGTCCCCCCATTGTGCACAAGAGCCAGTTAACTGAGATTAATTCAAGCCTTATTATGCTTTCTAATTAGAGATGTGCTACTCACGTCCTCGTAATTTCCATTTTTTAATTTTGATTTCCTGCTGGATCCTCAGTTCCAGATTCATTTTTTGATTGCTTCATGTGTAAATAAATTCATTGTAACGTAACCAGTGACTCATTTCTCATGGGGACCTTCCATTCTCTAATTCAATTGTTGAAAATAAGGTAAGTCAACACCCATCCCTTCATTTTTTGTTACATTTTGGTGTCTTCTGTTGGACCCTTTGGCAGTGCGTAGATTAAAAAACCCCCTTGCATTCCTCCAACGAGACCCAATCTGTAAGAGTGGCGATCTTGCCAGGATTCGTAGGACAACAGCGATAACTAGCTTTGCTAATTGCTAAAACTAGGAACAAACGAACCAGGACTGAAATATCATTCATTTAATTTAATTCCATTATTTCACAAAGGCATACAGGGTGACCGATAGGGTTGCCACCCGTTCTGTAAAATACAGATTCGTTCTGTATTGAGAGCGAGATGTTGCGTTTCTATTGAACCAATACAGAACGCCATTTGTTCTGTATTTGGATGTCTGAACGTTATTATTTTAAAATTACATGAGCTTATTTTTTTCAGTCAATCTTCCCAGACTGCAAAATTATGTGTTTGTCGATGGTTGCCTTAATACGTGTAAAATACGCGGCAAGATGGCACGCGTATAATATGACTCATGAGCGAGTGAGCGACGAGAGGTCAGTCTCGCCACCCACTAAACCATTACCTTAGCCCCCCACCCCCTTCCCCCGGCAGGGAATGACCGATATCCATAGCCTGTTTTCTGATTCACTGAAAATTTCTATGATGTTACTTTTCAATGGCTATTGTAGTTTAGCAGTGGAAATAAATCCTGCATTTTCGTATAGTTCTGAAGGAATAAAGTTAAGTATACCTTAGTTTGACCAGACCACTGAGCTGATTAACAGCTCTCCTAGGGCTGGCCCGAAGGATTAGACTTATTTTACGTGGCTAAGAACCAGTTGGTTACCTAGCAACGGGACCTACAGGTTATTGTGGAAACCGAACCACATTATAGCGAGAAATGAATTTCTATCACCAGAAATAACTTCCTCTAATTCTTCATTGGCCGGTCGGAGAATCGAACGCAGGCCCAGCAAAGTGCTACCGAGAACGATATCGACCCGTCCAACGAGGAACTGTATAAAATAAACTTGATGGTATACTTTTATATATTATTTCATTGTCTGTGTCACAGCATGTCATTTAGTTTTGAATTTCTATAGACTTGTCACTTCACTGATAACTGACAACTTGAGAAGTGATCTTCCAGTCCTCATCACATATGAAACATGTCTTCATGTCAGCTGCACAAGCTGCACACAGCCTCAGAATGCCCCAGCTGAAAGGGCTCGCTCCGCCCGCCATAACTTTTCCTCGTTATGCAATTACTGTATGTTCTGTATTTTTCTGAGCTCAAGGTGGCAACCCTAGTGACCGAAGTGAACCAAGAATGCACAGGTAAGGGTTATTATCATAAGTCTTGTAACATTAAGGATACGTAGGGACAGATAGGAAAGTGATATTATTTTAAGAGAAAGAGTAAAAATGCAGCAAATCTCTTTTGTTAGAATTTCTTCATAACACAGGCGGAAGCGCATAGGTTTTAAATTAGCGAGGCAGGCTAGCGGATCGTGACCGTTACTCCCCACAAACTTTCAAGTTGTAAGTAGAGCAGCTGTGCTGTGTTGCCAGATGACTGATTATTAGGAATTAGGAAGTGCTTTGTCAGGGATTTATTGCATGTGTTAGCCAGGAACAGGTAGCTAAGAGTGTTGTTCGGAAACAGTTACGGCAGAAAAAGTGACAATTTCTGTGTGGTAAAGTGTAGCTCGAAAATTTGAAGTATTAAAACAGGCGTAGCAACCTCTGGCAGTCCACAGCTGTTGAGTTGGCTGCACTCGGTAGGCGCATGCGCAAGTCAGCTCCCACAGTTCAAAGATCGTCAGATCCAGTCCAAATTCATATTTCATGTTTTAAGTAAAGTAAAAGTATTGCTGATGTTGAAAGTCAAATAATTCGATTTTGCATTCAAAAACCCGCCTTCAGCCAAGACAGTCGAGTTTTCCTTTTTCATAAACTCTAAATCTTCAATGTTATGGCTCGATCGAGAACGAGTTACGCTATCAGCTGTATCTCTCAGTTCACACTCATGAAAGAAATTTCATTACTTCTTGCCCTAACGTAAACCCTCACGAAGGACTTTAATATTTTTTAGAATAATTTGCAAACCCTTGCCCACCATATCACTTGTTATGGCGGGAGTGAACCAGTAAAATTACGCAAATACCAAAGGTTCATTTTAGAGAGAGGAAAAAAGTAACTTAGCGTAATTTTGCAAACGTAATTTATCTTAAGCAAAAGGTAGAGTAACTTATCTTATAAGGGATAACGTCCCAGTACACTATGCTCTCAGAGAGAGAGAGAGAGAGATTTTTTCTTTTCATAATAACAAGGGGGATACTAAAATTATTCACTGAGTATTGGAAATTAAACCACTACATCATAAAAGCCAAGTACAATAAGAATTTTCTTTTAATTTTAGTCCAATCGTTGATCTTTCAAGATCCAATTCTATTATCTCTTTACTCATTCGCACATAGTGCGTGAATTTATATGTGCACCAGTGTTCATTGAATTATCTCTCATCTCTTCTTCTTTTCCATTAATTGCTTCAGCCGCGGAGTGAATTCTCGTGCGTTTCCTAGAGCGTATGTATCACCCTTTTATAACATTTATCAACTGTCATGCACAAGTGGGTATTCATTATCCAAGACTTGCATATGCCGCAAGCACCAAATCACATATTGCATGCAAACCCCATAACCTCCCTTTCCTCATGTCAGGGAGAATGCTTCCTTTCCTCACATCAGGGAGCACCCACTAGTTCTTGGGAATAACCACCCACGAGTGCACGCCCAAGGGTTTTCCTTCCCACATTGCCACTAATCTGAGGCACTGCCAACCAGTTCAGTTACTGAAGCACTTACCTTTCTACTTTCCCTCCTACTCCTTACTTACCTTCTGCCTCAGGCAGAGTGCCATTTCTTTCAGTGCAGTCTGGTTGCACTGCCTTTTAGTGTTGTTCCCCAGAGCACATCGGCACCCCAGTGCCACCAAATCAAAGCAATCACCAATAAGCCACTGCACCTGTACCTGAGATACAGAGTGCCAACAACAGTGTATCTGCCCATAAGGACCTTAGCTCCTTCAGGATCACTCCCATTTCCTAAGTGTTTCCGCCCATAAGGAATATTATACCCTCAGGATCACTTCCATACCTACCAGCATATCCGTCCATAAGGATCAGACGTCCTTCAGCATTGCTCCATCAGTATGACCTTTGCACAGCACACTCAACCACAGCGCCACCTTATTGAAAGGGTGCCACCCCACTGAAGTGCTACCAAATTACGGGACACTTCCATAGCGTCACAGACCATTTCCCCTAGTCCTCCTCATAAACCACAACCAGGTCTCTAGAACAGCGCCAAGCCCTCATGAACATGGGCTAGGAGGCAGGTTTCACAGGGCGGAAACTCACCCAGGTGGGTGAAAGAGCAGCTAGAAGAGCAGAGCAAGTAAGAAGAAGAGCAAAGGGGCTGGAAGATGAAAGAGAAGAAAGGAAAAGACAGCACGAATTAGCCCTCGTAGACAGGTAGCTTGAGCTGGAAAGAGCAAGGAAGGAAAGTGTTGAAGCTATAGCGGTCCAACTAGCCTCCAACCCCACACCTGCCGCACCAAATGCTCCGCTCTCAAGCCTTAATTCTCTAGTCCCCAAGTGGACTGAGGAAGAGCCGGAAGCATGGCTAGAAGAGATCGAGGCATTTTTCGACAGCTACAACACCACTGAGGCCGAGAGGGCCTTAGTGCTTACCAAACACATGGAAGGAAAAGCAAAGGCAGCCCTCCACACACTGGAGGAGAGTCAAAGAGGCGACATGAATGAAGTCCATAGGGTCATTACCAAAGCCTACGAGATCACCCTAGAGAAATGGAGACAACGGTTCCAAGGTCTTACCAAGGAAGTCGGCTGGTCCTGGACAGAATGGGCCTGTCACAAGACTCAGTCTGGTACCCACTGATTCGACTCCCTCTCTTGCGCAACCTTTGAGGACTTATTCAATAGGACCATGCTGGAAGATCTTTTCCAATGTGTGCCTGGTCCCCTGGCTGTATATCTCAGCGATAAGCAGCCCACCATACTTATGGAAGCCTGCCACTTGGCCGACACCTGGGAATCTTTGAACCAATCCCATAGCACGTCTCACCACCACGTAGTGCCACCCGGGTACCTCTCACCCAAAGAACAGCCTGCCGAACAAGCCCACTTGCACTAACTACAAAAAATTCAGCCATGCCGAAGCTGATTGCCGCTGCAAGTTGGGCAACAATAGGCAGCCTACCAACAACCACCAAAACTCCTCTCCTTCTACGTCTGCACAACCTTCTCCATCGACCGTCACTGTAGGAAGATCAACCCATACCAAGGGAACATGCCAAGACTGTGGAACTCCAGGGCACTTTACTGCCAGATATCCTGGCTGCCCAAAACACGTGTCCTATCCCAGGCACGTCAACCTGATTAGTGCCACATCCTCCGTGGCTGTGCCACCAGAGATGTCTCACCCTGAGCAGGTCTGGACTCAGTCCATCTCAGTGGCACCTCTGGATGGCTCTAGCCTACCAGTGGACCTCCCAGCCACAGTAGACACTGGCTCGAACATTACCCTGATTAAACAGGCCCAAGTGCCAGCCAGTGCCACTGTTGATGAAAAGACCAGGTGGATGATGACCTGGGTAGAAGAATAATCCAAGACCATTCCCACAGTCGAACTCAGGGCAACCACTGTTGGGGCACTCAACCTCACTGCCTTAACATGGTGAATAGTATCAGGGATGGAGTGGAGTTCCTGTTAGGACAAGACATTCTCTGGAGATGTCCGTCCCCCAAGCCACTCTGTTGTCTATCTACCTCCAAACCCACCTGGACGGGACACAGCCACTGTGACGGGCATGCCACCATCAGCCCAACCTTCCGTTCACCAAAGTGCGTGAAGGAAAGGACCTTTTCCAACCCACTCCAGACCCAGTCCTTAGTCTGCATGAAAGGATGACCACCAAAAATCTCCTCCCTCACCACGAAGGGATATCACCCGGTACCACTGCAGGACCTGCAACGTAAGAGGGCACTCCGAAACCTGGGCAAGGTGCCGTAGCAAGCAGGCCGCCACGGTTACCAGCACCACAACAATTCCAAGAGGCTCTGTCCTCCACCCAAGGCAGAATCTCTGTCTCCCACTACTTCAGTTAGTGCCAGTGCCGGATCCAAACCATGACCCGGATCCTCCTACGGGAGATCCTCCAAACCTCACCGAATTAGTCACTGCCAATTATGAGCCTATGACCTCTGACGTTTCTTCTTCCCAATCTCTTTCATCTGCCGAGGATGCCCCTTTGGCAGACCTTGATGTTACACCTTCTCTGGTCGACCAGGAACTGTCCAGCTGGGATGCAGATGCTGACACTACCCTTACGACGGTTGTTGCATCAGCCGAAGAGGGGAACCAGCCCGTAGCTACTAGGGCTAACCCTGATCCTGCTCCTGACAGTACTCCTGGCCTTTCCCTAGAGTCAGCGCCCTCGTCACCTCCTAGGGATGGTGTAACCAGAACTTGGAGGCCCCCAAAGAAGAAGAAGAAGAACTGGCGGAAGAGATCCAATTAACCAATCAGAACCACCAGCTCTCCTTGGTACTCATGTCCCATTGCCACAGTGCCTCTTCCACCTCAGAGTGATCTTGGCACCTACCCAGAGAAGGTAGCTTGAGTGATCTCTGCCCAAGTAGACTAACACCTAACACCCTGGGCATTTTGTACTACTAACACTGCATAACCTAAACTAAAAGACTATCCAATACTCAAGCTGGTACACGCCCTGGTCACTTACCATAATTAACCCTTCAGGTTACTCATGTTCAAATCTATTGTGTGTTATTCGTAAAGCATTGCATAACCCATAATTAATTGCATTTAGTTAGGTCAGCGTCATTTAGCTAGTACCAGAGCCATAGGATAGTGGGTTATGTCAAAAGATTTACCATGCGCCCATTGAGTAGGAGTAGAGTTCCACTGTTGTCAGAGACAGCCAGTAGAAGTTATATAGGTTAGGCACTGCTGTCATAAGTAAGTTAGCCCAACAAGTACCCCTCTTATCAGTTAGAAAGGTCCATTTAGCTATTGTAGTGCCAAGCACATTCCACGTAGGGACACTAGCTGACTAGTCGGGATGAATAACTTACTTAGCCAAGACCCTCACGCCCGAAAGGGAGTGAATGCCTGTTCACGTATTTTAATTCATCCCTCTTAGTCTGCCAGATAAGGCATCTAAATTTCTGAATAAATGCGCTTCTCAGTTAACTCCTAGGCTAGCTTTAGAGGTGTCAAGGAAGATGTTTGCCCAAAATTTGAACTCATGTAGGTCTGAGAAACCCCCCCACGTCACCTGACCTGGGGTAGCACAATGACATACCTTAGCTTTCCCCCTTTGCCCCCCACATCACGTCATTTGTAGGTGCGGCTCGTCTGTTAGTGCCAAGGGACGAAAACAGGCTGTAGGTAGATTAGGTGCGTAACCCTTAAGTCCTTAACCATAAGACCTATTTTCCATATCCCCTTTTGCTGGCTGTGTGACTTTTTGCAAATGACTGATCCCTGGAGATTGGAAGCAAGCACAACAAGGGAGCACTTTCGACTCGAAAACAACTCACTCCGTACCTAGCTAGCAATGCGAGCAGTCGCGCTTTCCATTTTCTTCTTCCACTAGTGGCAGCTAATGAATCCAGACGGCCAAGCCCCCACATGTTCGGAGCTCAAAATATCCACAGGCATAAGGAGTCCTCGCTACTCTTCTGCTCAGTCAACCCCACCTTGTGAATCAAATCATCTTAGGAGTACTGCCATTTTGACACCAAGAAAGTCCAGATAGCATTCCTCCCATTGTGCACAAGAGCCAGTTAACTGAGATTAATTCAAGCCTTATTACGCTTTCTAATTAGGCATGTGCTACTCACGTCCTCATAATTTCCATCTTTTTATTTTGATTGCCTGCTGGTTCCTCAGTTCCAGATTCATTTTTGATTGCTTCATGTGTAAGTAAATTCATTGTAACATAACCAGTGACTCACTTCCCTTGGAGAATTTCCATTCTCTAATTCAGTTGTTGAAAATAAGGTAAGTCAACACCCATCCCCTCAGTTTTTGTTTCATTTTGGTGTCCTCTGTTGGCCCCTTTGGCAGTGTGTAAATTAAAAAAAAACCCTTCCATTCCTCCAACGAGACCCAATCTGTAATAATATATATATTAACGTTAAAGTACTTCTGGGCCTCTGTAGACTCATAGGGCAGGCGCTGATCTCCTGTCTCTTAACAGCCAGTGTGGGACAGGTCCCAGTGCCTGAGACACGTGGCCAGTGTGTCACTAGGCCTGCTGTTTAACTCCCCATCCCGAGGGCTGGTTCCTATACTCCTTCTGAACCTGCCGGATTTTTTTTCGGACCATTTGGTTCGACAGGCTTCCAGATTTTTGCAGTGGGGCAATACAAGCCATCAGTGAGCAGTGGGATTTGAACCCCGGCCTCTCGACTGGCAGCCGAGAATCATGCCACTGCGCCATTATTTTCATTATTTTAACATTTTTTCAGTGATTCTGAATATATTAATGTTCAAGTTACTTCATATTAATTATTTTATTTTCTAATTTTTCAAAATAATCAGGCCTATGACTATACAGCCTTCAGGTTTATTCAAAGCTCCCATGTATGCATAGATATTATATGATATTATATGATTTATATGTTTATACATATATATGTATAAATATACATACATACATACATACATATATATATGTATATATATGTATGTATATGTATGTATACTTATATATATATATATATATATATATATATATATATATATATATATATATATATATATATATATATATATATATATATATATATATATATATATATATATATATATATATATATATATATATATATATATATATATATATATATATATATATAAATATTTATAAATATATATATATATATATATATATATATATATATATGTATGTAAGTGTGTGTGTGTGTGAATTTTGTCACAACTACCGTGACATATTTTATAGTCTCAAATATTATGCCACAAATATTGTTTGGTATCTAGTTCATGTCACTATACCTCAGGAATAATTTACACCCAAGAGGAATTATAACACATAAGTGCTTCGTCACCAGAGGGATTTGAACTGTTTCCTGGTTTTGAAACAACTGTGTATAATTGATTTTGACCACTGAGGTCATCTCTTGATGGCTTAGTGGTCAAAATTACTGTACATCGTTGTTTTAAAACCAGACAACGATCCAAATCCACTCGTGATGAAGCACTTATCAGTTATAATTCCCCTTGGGTGTAAATTATTCCTGAGGTATTGTGACATTGAACTGATACCAAAACGATGTTTGTGGCATAATATTTGTAAGATATAGATATATATATATATATATATATATATATATATATATATATATATATATATATATATATATATATATATATATATATATAATTACCTACCCTGACCAACCCAGTACTGCCATGGCCGAGTATTAAAGCTCTGTCCCTTTATTTTTGGCAATCATTTAACTGAGAAAGGGCCAGTAACATGTTTTGTGGTTTTGATTAACATATTTATTTAAAGGCAAATGAATTCTAGACAGAATTACAGGAAAGAAAATCATTTTCAGTGATAGTGCACATGCTTTATACAACAAAAGAATAGCAAAGGCAATGCAGGAAAATTTTTCATCCCTGTCCGACTCCCAACTCCAGTGACTGCAGTCATCCCAATTGCAGTCATCGCTCTGCCCAACATCGAGAGAAAAGAGAGTGTACAATTTCATTTCTGTCCTTGTGCCAGTTTATTTTTCAATGTCAGACACTCCACGTTTCACACCCTCAGTCCAAAATGCTATCCCATGGCATGTAATGGTCTTTGCAGAGAACCCATTTCCCAGAGATGTAACCTTTAATCAAGACTACTGGGACCTTTCCCCTGAAAAAATCCATGGGACGCTTCAAATGCTTGCTTGAAAACTAACCATGTTTAGAATTTGCTTAAAAATAATCTCCCTCATGTTTCCCACACAAAAATTATCTACAAGGTAGAAATTTAACCTAAAATACCAAAACCCAACCTAACCTAACCTAGGGGCATATATATAAAAAAATATATATATATATATATATATATATATATATACATATACGAGTGCTGGTGCAGTACTTGCATACATCTCAGGAATTTGCTGCTGGGACCCATTTTCAGTGAAATAATGATACCCAACAAAAAGGATCCTAAGGCAATGGAGTACAGGTTTGAAACACTGAGCGAGAAAGTGTACAAAACCGGACACATTCCCTGGGTCAAAATGAGGGCCACATGCAAGAGATTTACTGTCAAGCCATATCTTGTTTAGATTTTCTTTAAAATAATCTCAATGTTTACATACATACAAGTTTACAAGTATAGCAAACCCAACCTAACCTAACAACCTAATCTAACCTATAAATATACCGATAATATATATATCTCATATATATATATATATATATATATATATATATATATTTTATATATTAGATATATATATATGTATATATTTATATACATATATATATAGATAGATAGATAGATAGATAGATATTGCACTAAAAGAAATAATTGAGAACAGTCTGAGCTCTTTGAACGTTTCATATTGTAAATATTGTCTAATCTGATTACCAGTAAAATAATCCAGAAATAATACAAAAGTCACTGTCTTACGGCCTCATTACCCACATATTACTGCTAAGATTATTGCTTAATTTCTTCTATTTTTTAAATCGTCTTTACATATGTGTATGCTTTCGCGCCATCCGCATCATGAGCACACCCTTGAAAATTAATTATGTATTTTACCAGAAAATTATGGTTTGTTTAAAATTTTCGAGATTACTTTGAAGCTTCAGACGTGTGGCGACACGTTTTATAGGTTTAAGGATTTTCATATTTACCTTGTTGTCAGTTGCATATATATATATATATATATATATATATATATATATATATATATATATATATATATATATATATATATATATATATATATATGTGTGTGCTTATGCGTTTTGTGTGTGTGTGCAAATGTGCGTTTATGTTTGTGTGTACGCGTATGCTTGTGCGCGCGCGCCTGTGTGCATTTCGTGAATCAAGTCAATATTTGCGTGACTGATATGGACCGTAAGGCAATTATGAAGCGATACATACTACTTTATGGCTGCAAGCTTTTATGGTGCTAGAATTAGAATTAGCTACGCCCTTAATCCTAAAACCACAGTAAGACAAACAAATTTAGTCTCTCCTGTACCACAGTGTTGTGTATTTATTTCATGAGTATTCTTCGTTTAGCTTAACTCTCGGGTCTAAGACTCAGTGTTCTGGCACCTCCGGCTACAAAACGACCATTACCAGATCGTTCATACTTCAGTGACCCTCATGGGTGAGGACCTGGACAGATACTAGCACGAGTTAATATCGTCCACAATTAAGGGCTGACTGGAAGCCCTCCAAAACCAAGGACTATAGACCTTGTCCTAAACTACGAGTATCCGATGTCGGTAAATGTAATGGAGACAGGCGCACGAAGATACCGTTTATTATCACTATTTTAACTGAAGAATATAGAAAATGGCACATATTATGCAATACAGGTGAGACCATCTGAAAAATTTGCTTAGATAATGAGAAACTGACAGTCTTATGTTTGTTTTTTACATTGCCCCGCACACCTTCCGCCATGTTTAGTGCCAACGCCAACGGGGATGAACGTAAAAACATAAAAAAAGACGGTACAATTCTCATCACGTCAGTATATTTCTCAGGCTGTCTCACTTGCACTGCATTATATACGCCCTTTACTCTATAGTTTTGCCAAAATATTATTTTAATAAACGATATCTTCATGCTGCCGTCTCCCTTACATTTACCTTAGATGCCTTCATTTTAACCTCTGTCAAACGCCCAGAACAAAATAGAGTTTGCTTCTGAGATGCATTCATCGGTTGGCATTCGTTGAACGACGAGAGAGCAGATCTCAACAACAATCTTTTCCTTCGCGAAACATGTAAACTGTATCACATCGTCTGCTTGTGCAAACGTACATACAAGCTTTTGCATTATCAGTGAAAGCTTTCAAATTATTCTGCCGTAATCTTCAAAGTTAAGCATATCTTAGTTTAACCAGACCACTGAGCTGATTAACAGCTCTCCAAAGACTGAAAACAGGAAGTGAATGCTATCTAGATAGCCAGAGCTTTTTTTATATCTTTCAAATATCGAACGGAAAATTGAACGTTCTATGGCAATGGTTTTGCTTTCCCTGCTGTGTGGCGTGTACTGTATGGTAAATATATTTACTGCAAAGCGACTTAATGATGAATCATTGCGTGTTCATATTTACAATTACAGTGTTTAATTATTTGTTCACCTGTTTTAGCATTTATTGCCAGTTGTTTTATTTGCTCGTTCCATAGTAAAGAGACCAAGACCTTTACAAAGGCAAGTTGAATGATTCAAGAAACAGACGCGAAGAATTGCACAGTCTAGGAGTATCTTGTTTAAAAGTCTGTTCAGATCGAGTGACTCGAGTTCGCTGTGCCCATGGGAAAGCAAAGTCTAGCTGCAAATAATAAGCAAACAGAGAATCGCGACCTATCAATGAAACTGAAGTGAAACAAAATCAAATGCAAAGGGAAGACAGGGCGGGTGATTTGGCAAAACACCTTTGAAGGCGAATTTCCTCAGATATGAACAACATAATACGTAGAAGGGTAGTAAATCTTGCTGTCACAATATATACTCGTATATATATATATATATATATATATATATATATATATATATATATATATATATATATATATATATATATATATATATATATACAGTATATATATATATATATATTGTTATAAATATCGAGCCTTAAGCTCGAAGAGAAACTAAACCTTTATGAAAATTTGAAGCAAAAGGGAATTCTGTAGCCAGCTGTCTCCCCTTTTATGATCCTCTTTTGTTAAGTTAAGAGCCCTCATGGTGGAACACCTGGATGTTTTGTAAACTCTACTCCAGATGCATCTTTCTCTCAGCCAAGCCCCTGTTTTGCTGTCTTCTGCCGGCATATTGTTTTGTTTTTCAGAGAATCATTAGTATACCTTAGTTTAACCTGACCACTGAGCTGATTAACAGCTCTCCTAGGGCTGGCCCGAAGGATTAGACTTATTTTACGTGGCTAAGAACCAATTGGTTACCTAGCAACGGGACCAACAGCTTATTATGGAATCCGAACCACATTATAGTGAGAAATGAATTTCTATCACCAGAAATAAATTCCTCTAACTCTTCATCAGCCAACCGGAGACTCAAACTTGAGCCTAGCGAGTGCTAGTCCACAGCTCTACCGACTCGCCCAATGAAGAGCTTCAGAGAATCATATGAGGTGAGATACCCAGAGGGCAAATCTTGAGGAAAACATCTCTGGCCCAGCCGGTCAAATCGAGAGAAAGTCAGTAGCCGACAAACCACAGTGGAGGTCACAGCTGTCCTTCCAGCTCCAAGGGGCCTTCTCCTAATGGCCTCTCTATCCTGAAGGCAACCCAGCACCCACAAGGATGACCTACCATGCAGAAAGGAAGGAACAGCACTACTCAGTTATTTTATGAAGCATACACAAATTGCAAAGGTACGTCTGGGAAGCAAGGGAATCTGTCTGGTATCTGTTATCTTTTATCTTTTTTCTCTTGAACCTACTCACACTAAATTATTCCCTTCATTTCTATTCTGAAGTGCAGTAAAACATATGCATCTTGGGTGTTCCCTTGAAGAAGGTGTAGTAGAGTAAAAGTTCCCCAGTGGCAGAAGCAAAATTAAAATTAACTGCCAACTCTCCTGCCAATTTACTTAAATAAATATATATATATATATATATATATATATATATATATATATATATATATATATATATATATATATATATATGTGTGTGTGTGTGTGTGTGTGTGAGGGGTAATTAGGGCAGTGTGTTAATTAGACATCTCTCTCTTCCTACAGGGGTGATGTCCCTTGTTCTTATATCTAGTGTATGTTTATCCTGGCCCAAGATTGCTGGAAATTGGAATAATTAGAAACTCCATTGTTTGTCAGCATTAATTAATCAGGAAACAGATTCCTCTTTATTAATACTATGCCCCCTTGGAAGTGGGTTACTTCCATTTGAATTATTAAGTGGTGTCCTGGTTGTTATTTATGCTGTTAATCTCCCCTGTAAATGTGCAATTAAAGTAAGCGTAAATTACTAAGATTGTCACTTTGGCGACCTTACCCATTAATATCCATGTTGTTTCCTGTTTACATCTCTATGCCATTAGCAAATCTATATATATGTAAGTATCAGAATCAACCACTCAGCCATAGATGTAACAATAATATATATATATATATATATATATATATACATATATATAATATGTGTGTGTGTGTGTGTATATATATATGTATGTATATGTATATATATTTGTATATATACACATTAAAAACTAAGTGCAGAGAGAGAGAGAGAGAGAGAGAGATCGTAGTAGGAAGTAGCCATTGGTCTTTTTAACACAGTGTGAATAAAACTTACTGAAGGGCAAAATGAAAAAGATAGTCTCTTTATTCTTCAAGACGTACTTTACTTTTTAACTGAATGTATTTTATTGGCTGCCAGTAAAATAAATTTCCCTAAACGAAGCTTAGGTTCCTTTCTATGAGATGACGGGAATTGTGAGATAGGCTGCCCTCTGTCGTTCTGCTCTGCGGAATCTCTCGTACTGGTTTTATGTCAAGTATGGTCGCTCTTCAGCCATCACTCAAATATTTAAACCTACTCTGCGATAACAATACGTAGTAGTTTCGTTATTCGAACCACTCAGGCAGTCAGGGCAATATCTTTAAACAAAACAGATTACGTAAAACTTCTGAAAAAATCGTTATTTAGGTGCTTTTAAACAAAATTACAAATTAATAAGACTTCATTACCTCTTACCAGTAAACATTGTTGCTAGGTAAACTTATCTACGAAATTAACATATTCTTTGTTAATGCATCTAGAGGTAAGAGAAAATTATTGTTTTATTTATCTATTTGATTTTTTTTTTCTTTTTGGATGGGGAGGAGAGTGCGGCAACAGAAGAAAAGGCTAGGGGGAACTATATAAACAAAAATGATAATCTCATAAATTATGCTCAAGCTATGAAGTTCAATTCCAACATACTCAAAACATTACTGGTAAGATAAAAGAAATATTCGATTATGAAACAACAGAGGTGGATCCCACTGGATTCATAAAACTCTCCCATCCTCAAAGACTTGAACCTTTTTACACAGTCTGCCAACTGAAGCATAGTACAAGTAATGTTTACGGTAAGATATTGAGGGAATGGAAAACCAACAATGGAACCTGCAATGAGTTATGTATAGTCAGTCAATGTTTGGATGGAAGGAACACCCTACAGACATAAGCTGTCGCAAGTTTAGGGTTTCGAACAAAGAAATAATATTCGTCAAGGGAACATCATTATTAAGAATATGCTGAACATGCTGAGCTTGGTCAAAATTATGCTATAATCAGCCTTTGCTAGAGAAACTAAGTGAAGAAGGTGTAAAAGCGGAGCCAGAGATATGGAAGGAGAACATTTCGATGAGACGTAGTGTAAGAAGTTCTCTGAATCAAACCTAAAAAGAGAAAATGTTGCACTTCCCCTCCACCAAAAGTTCTGGAAATTTTCATTTGCTCGATTTGGCCTACATCCATTTTGCACATTGTCTGCAAATGGGTTCCAGTGGCTTAAAAGGTTATTTTTACCATTATCATGAGGTTATCCGTCTATGTGATCTAGAAAAGTAGCATCACATAGGGGTACGGTGTTACTTCCCATATAGATATGAACGTACCGGATGCTGGCAAGAACAAAAGAATTATGAAGGAACTTAGCAATATGAATACTGAATATAATGTTCTTAATGTTCATAAAAAAATCGCGTTAGCAGAAAATATCTATAATTCTTGTTTTTACACTGGCATTTCTTGTACCTTAAATTATCAATAAATATTGTATTATTATTATTATTATTATTATTATTATTATTATTATTATTATTATTATTATTATTATTATTATTGTTAGTAGTAGTAGTAGTAGTAGTAGTAGTAGTAGTAGTAATAGTAGCAGTAGTGGTAGTAGTAGTAGTAGTGGTGGTAGTTAATTAGAAACATTAATAAAATGTTTCAGAAGATTTAAAAGAATACAATGATTTCAAATTAGATTTTAAAACTCGCCTGTTGTTTCTGAAAGATAAAGAATTTTACGCACAATGTTTGCATTTTGGGATTCCTTATTTTCCCTCGTGTTTTATAAGCCATATAACTTTAATTAACTAATAAGGCAAGTCTGTTATCACTTGATCTGCAAACTTTATTTATTTAAGAATTTGACTTCATACAGTCAAGGATTCTTCTTATGTAAACACTCATTATCAGATTTTTTGCAGTACCTACAACCATACTTGTGCAAGCAAGGCCACTGTCACTGTCGCTATTTATGCCTGGAAGTCCCAGTAGGCCAAGTGAGTGGACCTTTCTATATTTTCGACAGATAGCTGAATGATCAAAGATTAAATCATTTTTTGGCAAGCCAGTAAATTTCAGCGTCATAAATCAAACCCAAATTAAATCCGGAACAATGGTATTAGAACTCTGATTATAGCAGCGATTATGGCACTTTCATCTGGAAATGAAAGTTTAAAAAAGGAAACAGAAATGTTATGGCAAAAATATTTCAGTCCTAATTGCATAACCATCAGAGGACCAATATCAAAATTTGGCATCATCGCCCGAAATTAATCTCATAATTTTCAGCACTCATTCCGAATTCACGTGTAAAAAGGAAAAATGAGAATTTTCCAGCATGATTCTCTTCTCATTTTTCACTTTTGAATAATATAAATAGGTGTGAAAAATATTTCGTCGTCACCATAATTTGTATGTTTGCACGATCGGCTTGTCCGTTTATTCATTTATAACTTATATATTTCTGGCTTTCGTCTTTAAAATGCTGTTTACAAAATTTATTTCAATTTTTTCCACAAAATATTTTCTCTCTCTCTCTCTCTCTCTCTCTCTCTCTCTCTCTCTCTCTCTCTCTCTCTATATATATATATATATATATATATATATATATATATATATATATATATATATATATATATATATATTATATAAATATATATATATATATGTATATATATACACAGACACACACACACACATATATATATATATATATATATATATATATGTATATATATACATAGACACACACACACACACACACACACACACACACATATATATATATGTATATATATATATATATATATATATATATTTATATATAGTTTATATATATATACTAAAAAGTATATATATATGTTTTTGTATATAAATCTCCTATATTTTCGATATCTGATAAAAACAACAGTTTCCATTAGAACATAGTTTATAGTGTGAGAATGGAAGCAGGGAGGTGTTTTACTGACTCGGAAAAAGTGAAATGCATAATGCGAATGTTTTTGTATATGTATGAAATGTCCTTATATTTTCGATGAGGACTTATTTTTGCTTTTAATTCTTTACCCAGAACATGAATAAAGCACACAAGTAAACAAAGTAAATGACGACGAAGAGAAGAAACATTCATACAACTGAACATACCCAGGACAGAATGTGTACACTGATTACATTTTCTTCTCCCCTCTTATTCTCACACGGTTACAGGCTATGTTTATATATATACTATATATATATATATATATATATATATATTAACTATATATATATATATACATATAGTTTTACTGTATATATGTGTATATATATATATATGTATGTATATATTATGTGTGTATATATATATAATATATATATATATATATATATATATATATATATATATATATATATATATATGTGTGTGTGTTTCATGTGTTTCGTTCATGGAATTTTAATTTTTTTTCTTACAGAAAACATAATCTCAGTAAATTTACTCTAGTGTATGAAAATGAAATCAAATGATATCATATATATTAAATCTCTAAATTTCTATCATGGATGTCCGAAGTAATCCCAGGTGATAGTGTAGGGATATCTCGCTACTGTTTATCAGAACGGCAATATTTACAGAACTAGGCTTATTATTGCATCATCAAGAGAAATAAAGCATAATATTTCACGGTGTTAAAGGTAAACAAAGTAAAGGACGACTAAGAAGAGAAGAAACACGAGCGTTTGATGCAGTGCAACACAAAACTGCCACTCTGCGCTATTCATATGTACTGAGAAAGAAAAAAAATAAAATGGTCTCTACATATAGACACTCAGTGTTTCTTCTTTTTCCTCCCCTCTTATTCTCATACTATACAAGTATAGTACGGTTAAATGGCTTATGTTTATATATATATAACATTGCATATTGTTCCCCATGTTTTTCGTTGGACATTGCTCATTTAACTCTTGATATATGGAAGATATATTCTGATTACGCAAGCATATTGTGGTGTCATAAATATTTGTGTATTAATATAAATATTTATATTGCTCATATAACGAATATATATACTACTGCATTTATATGATTTCTGATATATATTGATATATATCATAAAAAGCAAACACATATATAGTGTGTGTGTTAATTAGCAATATATGTCCGAAGATTAAAAACTGTACACTTTCCTTACATATATGTATTATATATATATATATATTTATATATATATATATATATATATATGTGTATGTGTGTTTGTGTGTGTGTATGTATGTATATGTATATGTCATCAGGTTCCAGTTACCGGACTGGATCTGTCGTATTGGAGGAATAATTCTCCGCAATTTAACCTTACAGGAAAATGAGGATTGTATCTCAAGGAACAGGCAACTGGCCATTACCCATTCTCGAGTCTCACTTCATTAAACGGTCATCACCGACCCACAACAAGGATTCAAGCGTAGTTTTCATAAGCATTGCGTAATAGACCATTCCCCTATTCTACGATACTACGTCTCGTCTGGGCTTGCTTTCCCCGTGTCAAAAATTGTAGTCAATCCTTTCCATACGAGCTTCTGTGCCCGTGAGTTCTCCTCTCGTCTGTTTTCCATTTTACTTTTTGTAAATATTTACAGCGATATTTCACAAGTTATTGTTCATAATGTATACCATTTTTCTTGTGTCTTTGTGAATGACGGATGTTAATTCCCCTGAAATCCACTTGTGTGTGTGTTTGTGTTTTTATTTATTTTGTCTTGGATTACTATTCAGCTTTTGTTAATAGTAACGCTGTTGATTTGTTTGAAAATTTGGCTCTCTAATGTTAAATTCCTTGTTTCTTTGCTTGTCATTTTCCTTTTACATTAAATTTCAAGCTTATTGTTGTATATTCATTCCTGTTAAGATTTTGATTTAATGTTTTACTATTATATTCCATTTTAGTCCTACTCCTCATGAATGGATTATGTCCTCTTAATTTTAGCCCTTATGATGGGAATTGTATACCCGAAATAACTATAAATTTATAACTATACTTTATTTTTTTTTTTTGTCTGGCGTAAATGCACTTAAAAGTGGGTGGCCATCTTGGTAATGATTGGGTAAACGTAACTGTCCGAATAACTTTGTTATATTTCATATATGTTCTTGATGATCCAGAGGAAAGCTTATTTAATAACGTAAATTTCTCCCTTAAATATGTTTTGTCTGTTAATGACACTGTCTAGTTGAAAGACTATGAAAAAATGTGTCCATTAGCAAAAGCAACTAGCACAGTAGCCGATTTCAATGTCATGAAATGCATTTCGATAAACAGTTTTGTAAGCAGAACTTTCTGTTTTCTATACATTGTAACGCAAATTGAAATAAATCACACCAAATATTAGAATAAGCATGTAATTATCAAAATTTTCTAAAGACTAGACCCCAATCAGAATGTGGAATTGATGAAAATGACTTACGAAACCTTTTGGGTAGGTATTTAAACGGAACAGCCACTGGCGGGTTACTTCACCTTAACGGCTTAACCTTTCAGTGAATGATGTCCTACCTTCTCAGGCCAATGTGATGTCTTGCTTTTTGCTTTCCATATATTTCCATTCCTCACCTAATAATGACCCTGTTTTCACATTATCCTCATTTTTCGTTTTCTGAGCGATACCGATGAGATAATCTCTTGGTGCATTCACACGGATAGAATCGTTTTGTCATAGAACGGGATCCAGTTTTCCTCAGCTGTAGCATTAATATGTAATTTGCCAGGTGATAACTACACACACACGTATATATATATATATATATATATATATATATATATATATATATATATATATTTATATATATATATATATATATATATATATATGTGTGTGTGTGTGTGTGTGTGTGTGTGTGTGTGTGTGTGTTACATATATATAAATTATATATATACATATACATATATGTTTGTGTGTGTGTGTGTTTTGTGTGTGCGTGTTTTGTAGATATGGCAAGAGTACGCTAATCTACGCCTAGCGTGTTTCCAAAACTGAAACTGTTTTGTCCCTCCCAAGTCATTAAAAGAAAATTTCTTCTATTTCTGGATGTGATGTAATCCTGTGTTATGTGTCAGGCTGTGCCTTTTTTTAAAACCTAATTTGTATTTTTGCACAAGGCCATTACAGCACAGGCTTACATTTTAGATGTTTGTGCAAAAGCTGTTTATTCTATCTTGCTAACAAGGATTGTTATGACTAATATGGGCATTTTGCGTGCACTCAAATTTAGTCCTAAGTGTATTTTTGTCTTTACATAACAGAAAACAAAATGAGAAGAAAGAGAAGACATTCTCATCAGCTGGTATGGCCTATTGTGATTTCCTGTTGTTAATTGCTGCGAGTCTTGTTGTTTTAGTTTCATACCCATGAAAATAGTCACAGAACTGTTGAATTGCAGATATAACCTCAAAAGTCCACCCAAAGTAATGTAACACTGCTGTCAATTAATTAATGCGTTTTGAAATGCCCCAAAACTACAAAACTACTGTTTTTCCAGCCGTAAGATAGGCCTACTGGTAGCTGTTCGTTTTGCCTCAGAAAGTTTGGTATACAGTCATTTTAATATTGTCACATTTTAAATAGAACCCAATCTTTATAAAATATTGATAATTACACATTTCTTCTAACATTTCGTATCATTTCTTCCAACTCGCATTAAAATGTATAGACAATACATGAAAAGTTCTGCAAGAAAAGCTATATATCTTGAACCCACTTCAAGAGCTGACTTCGGCAACCTCGGCATATACTTTTGGGGTTTTGAACACATTTTTCAGTCACTCGGCTCTATTGAATTATTAACAGACAGTACATATATTTAAAGGAGAAATTTGGACTATTAAATAAGCTTTCATCTAGACCACCAAGTACTAATATGAAATCTATAACAATGTTATTCGGACATGTTACAGGCAACCAATCATCGTCAAGCCAACCCCAACTTTTAAGTTCATTTTCACCAGATTAAAAATCTCATAGCGTAGACATGGCGAAGACTCTACTGGCTATCTCGTTCTTATTAAAATTTCGACTTTCTAATTAACATAATATATATATTCTAACACGTGTGTGTTTGCGTGTTCCCAGATGAAGATATAAATACATATATATAACATCAATTTCTACACGAGGGCTAATAAATTGTTGTAGCTGTATAATTCGGTTAAAATGCTGTGAACTGTAAAGCTACAAAGGATAATCTCAAACTAGTATATATATATATATATATATATATATATATATATATATATATATATATATATATATATATATATATATATATATATATATATATATATATATATATATATATATATATATATATATATATATATATATATATATATATACGGTAGATGTATATATTGCAGGTGTGGGGAGAAGCTTAAATGCAAGGGTTGAATGCAGCGAAGCCTATTAGTAATTAGTGGCACTCTGCCTCTGTAACTTGAACCTTCACATATTATAGCACTCAGACTGCAGTTAAATCGCACTTGGATCATATCCGGAAACTCCCAGTCTTCGGTAGAGAGATGAGGATGAATATGGACGAGTTTTACCGCATGAATGCAGAAGAAACTGACAACGGCTCTGTCGGTAAAGACCACCAAATGGCTTTCAGCACCACTTATAATCACCCAACCACCCCCTTCCCACCTCCCGCCAAAAAAAAAAAAAACTGTCGAAAGTGTAACTTAGAAAAGACTTATGTTCTCTGATCTCTTCAGGAGTGTAAGCCATAATTCGTCTGAAAAGCTAATACAATTTTACGTTTGAATATGAAAACAACTTTGCCACAAATGAATAACCAATCAAATATGCATATAAATATTATTAGATATACTATTTCAGTATGAAATTACAAACCGGGAAACTGATTTCCAGTATTATACTCCTTTCAAGAAAAGAAGAGCCTTTTCAACTCCTAGCAGATAGCAGAGGCAGTGTTCATTGCATAACTCATAATTCAAACGTAACTAGACTATGTTATCCTCCACCAGAAACTAATTAATTTCACAGATCCCAGAAAATGTGACCAAGAATGAGGACCCAGTTATGGATACAGATTGAGTCATTACGAGAGGCTGAAATAATCTTGAATTCTACCCCTCAGAGAAATTTGCAGTTTCCGATAATTAATTCTATTTGCTGATTTTTATGATTATTTCAGTCAGCAAAAAAGAAAAACCAGAAGGGTTGTGTTCTATAGATATAGTTAAATTTTTACAGAGAGCTAGGGAAAGCCTGCTCAGTTCCCCTTATAAATGAAGTTTGTACCTCGGAACTTCATTGTGAATTGTTAATATATTTTGTTGTTCCTCTTAACTTTAATGCTTTCGATAATATGAGAAATTAGAATACCTGTTAAATTTCACCTTCACTATGGTGAGATTTAATGCTTACGCCCATATCAGTATCAATATTTAATCACTTATTCATCAGATCTCTATAAAATTTAGCAATAAAAGGAACCCCGTGGTTCGCTGATTAGGTGACTTGGATTATTATGACATTTTCAAGGTCACACGGTATAGTTATAGAAATGGCAAAAATTGTCAAAAACTGGATACCGTTATATCTCTGAATATAATGATTACAAATAGATTCTCACTGCTGCTTTGATTGGCCTTATCAGTTTCCAATAATATTTCTCCTGAAACCTTTAGGACATCTGATAAAATATTGTATTACATAAGTGAATTCTATATCCTTTTTTCAAAGAGGCTTTAGAACTTGAAGTGTAGTTGTTTGTGACATTCAACGACGTTCAGAGATTACCGTGAAACGCTGGAGAATTGTGAAAAGGAAAATATATCTCTGATAACTGAGGCAGGATTCAACAAGATTTGAAGGAGTTATCTGATCGTTGTTGTATTTAGGATGAAAGTTAGTCGGAATATTCTAATATAAAGAATATATTATCACATTATTATTATATAGAGAATATATTATTATTATTATTATTATTATTATTATTATTATTATTATTATTATTATTATTATTATTATTATTCACCTCCAACGCTCCCCGACGCAATGGCCTTTGGGATGTTGCCCCACATTTCCTCATTACTGTCCTGTGTTTTATCTTCCACAAATCTCCACTCATCTCCAGCCTCCCTTCTCTTAGCGCTCATCCAAGTAGATCTGGGTTTTCCAACTCGTCTGGTGCCCACAGGTGGTTCGTCCAAACCGAAGCCTATTCAGTAGGTGTATTACGGCACTCGCTTTCTATACTGATTGAGAAAAGACTCTTACTTCTACTTTTCACTTTCATCATAATTATCAGGTTGCGGAGTAAAGCCCTACGTCCTACCCCTTCCTTTGTATCCCCTGACCTCCATATCTGCCTCTTGTGGCATCGGCTGGAGGCCGCAGGGATTATACTTGCTGATGTTACCCCTCGGCCTAAGCAATTTGTTTTCGCGCCTCACTTGATCGCCCAAACTTCTGGTCTATCCTCCTCGGCCTAAGCAATTCTTTATTGAGTCTGCCTTCCTCAACTTAAGCAATTCCTCAGCTCTCCCGTAGGTGGGTAGTACCGTCAGTGCACCTCACGTGTTGCACTGTAGGCATTACTTAAGGTTCTTTGCAGCGTCCCTTCGGCTCTTAGTTGCAACCTCTTTCATTTCTTTGTCTCTACCTCCCTTCACATTCTCCTTCTTCCATCTGACTTTCTACCCTCTTTAACAATTGTTTCACAGTGCAGCTGCAAGATGTTTCCTCGTGTTACATTTTTCAAACCTTCTTACTGTTAATTTCCCTTTCAATGCTGAATGACCTCATAGGCCCCAGCGTTTGGCTTTGGGCCCAAATTCTACATTCCAGTTCCAATTCCTCAGCTCTTTCTTTCCCGTCTGGGTTTTCCCCTCAAGAACGTTCAGTTACGATGAAGCTCGCTTAGAAAATCTATTGGCCATTATAGCACGACCCATATCAAACGACGGCACGGTTTGTGTAAAAACAGACTCGGCAGCATCCCGAGATGTGTTTCCGTAAAGAAACCCTTAGTGGCGTTTACCTTTTTCTAAACAAACTAAGACAGTCATCCTGGTAAGTAACCTCCATAATTGTAGAGTTACTTTTTTCACTATGCTGCTTATTGTTCGTGCCTGGTACCAGTTTTTCAGATTAGTTTCTTTACAATTAACTAAAACGTATTTAAAAGGTAATAACATTTTACCACAACCATTCTGTTCTAGAGCAATTAAAACCAGAATTCATATTAAAACCCGAGGCCTATTGAGAATTTTACTTACCCGTATTTTACCACACTGATTTACATTCCTTCAGTAGTTTATAATTTTCATTTCCTTAATAAGCAGAAACGATAAGATCCACATGATACATATTATATCTAACAGCATTCATAATAAAATCCTCTAAACATCTTTGATTACTAAGTTCGTTTATTTTGTTCATTTATCTCCTATTCGGTGTCAAATTCATAGACTCACTAAACCAATAGTATCCGTAACAGTTACTATCCTAAACAACCAGTCCTAAGAATTATTAGTCTTTAAATTGGTTTCTTGTATAGAATAGAATAGAATATAGCATTTAAGCCTAATGCCAAGCGCTGGGACCTATGAGGTCATTCAGCGCTGAAAGGGAAAACTGAGAGTAAAAGGTTTGCAAGGTGTAACAGGAGAAAAACCTAGAAGTTGCACTATGAAAAAACTGATAGGAGAGAGTGGAAAGAAAGATATAAGAGAATGAGAACCTAGACACAATAAAAGGAATGGAAGGGGTTGTAGCTAGGGGGACGAAGGGACGCTGCCAAGAGCCTTAAGTAATGCCTACAGTGCACCGCATGAGGTGTACTGACGGCACTACCACCCTACGGGCGTTTCATGGATAGTTGTGGAAATAAATGGTCATTACCCTATACTAGTGATGTATTAAATCGAATGGAATATGAAATTTAGGCAAAAAGCAAAGCGCTGGGTCCTATAAGGTTATTCAGAATCGAAGTGACCTGTTAAACGGAGATCGTTAAAACAAATTATTAAATGTTTTTGGTAAAAGAAACTTTGCATCTTAAAGCTTGAGGTGGTCAACCAGATTTGTTTGCCAAATGACTTCCACTCTCCCCACGCCCCACCACCATTAAAAACGTCGCGCAGTACTTTAACAAGAATTTAACTTCAGCATTTTTTATAATCTATAACTTAAAATTCTTTTCACCTGCGTTAAATCCTATATTGACCTGCGTAGTTGAAGACCTTTGTCCATAGAAGTGTAGCTGACCATCACATTATCATATTTTCATACCAATGAATGGAAATAATTTCTTTGTACTAGCTCCATGATACAAATAATTTGATATGTAATTTTACTCTCTAATTACACATTGTTCTAAAGCAGCAGAATTACTCAACTTACAAGTTCCTCGTTGGAGAGGTCGGTCGGTATAGTTTTTTGCTAGCACTCTGTTGGCCCCACGTTCAAGTCTCCGGCCGGCCAATGAAGAGTTAGGAATTTATTTCTGGTGATAGAAATTCATTTCTCGCTATAATGTTGTTCGGATTCCACAATAAGCTGAAGGTCCCGTTGCTAGTTAACCAATTGGTTCTTAGCCACGTAAAATAAAGTCTAATCCTCCGGGCCAGCCCTAGGAGAGCTGTTAATCAGCTCAGTGGTCTGGTTAAATTAAGGTATACTTAACTTTCTTACGTAATTTACATATTTTTTTTGCTTCCAGTACATTTAACGGCAATCTTGGTACTGTACATTTATTCATTAGTATAGAGTCAGATTTCAGCTCGTTGTCCCACAAATTAGCTAAGGACATTTGAGTCGTCACAAACAATACCCAAACCACATTTCCACTATAAGTGTTGAACAAATGGAATTTTCAACAATTCCATAAAGGTGACTAACATTAATTTGCTTACGTTTAAAATCTGATATAGACCTTTAACATGTGTATTCACTCACACGTGAATATTGTTAAGTAGTCTGGTATATTTCTAAATTCAGTAGTTTTTACCTTCAACATCTGTAATTATATGTATGATAACCCAGATGCCACATACTTTTGTTTTTCCCCTATAAAAAATACCGAGGCAATAGTCAAGAACTGAAAACTAAAGACCCATTATTTATTGATAAAAAAAAAACAGTTATAATACACAGGCAAATGGTAGGTTTACAAATGCGAGGAACCTAACTTACAAACCTACCAGGATTTTAATGAAAAAAGCAGCATTGAAAATTTAAAAATTAAATGAATAGAAGACTACATCTGTTGTCGACATCTTATATCCCTAGAATATCAGCCTAACACTGAAAGGTTCACAAATCCGGCCCGAGTCTGCACATTTTCTTGAATTCTGGTTCCTCCAGCAATTTGTAACCTGTAACAGAACAACAACGACAGCAGAAAATGTTCTTACGGCAATTACTCGGCAACTCCGTAAAGAGAACGTTAACTCTAATATTTCTTGAAATAGGTACAACATCTTTTGCTTTAAGGATAATTAGCTTATAAAAACCCTAAGTTACGTTTCTCCAATTAATGCCCAAAAAAGATTATTACCCATAATACCCACTGAAAACTTGTAACCAGCTGGAGTAAGATTATCTCGTACATTTTACACCATAATTATGCATTAAGGCTGTATAACAAACATTATACTTGGCAATACTAGTCTGCTTCTGACGCCATTTCAATTTAAAAATTTTCTTTATACGTAGAAACCACTCAAACAAAATTTGTATTTAATACCTGGAAAATGTACCACTCTGAAAATCACCAAAATCAAAATTAAGATAACCCACATACCATGATCAAAGTCGTATTCTAAAAAAGATGCCTTTGATGTTTCACGGATTCAAGTAAAAGTTAAAGGAACCGATGAACTTTAAAATAAAATTAGTTTTCAACGTGCTTATCTTGCTCTTGTTCAGTTTCAAAACCCAGTATAAATTACTGAAAATAAGAACATCAGTGACTTCTTCACTCCAAAGACGTCCCTTCAGCCGCATTAATAAATCCCAGTGACCTTATTTGCTCTTGTTCAAACACTTACAACATCAGTGACTTAAAAGACGTCAACAAATGTGAACAAAACAGATATTGTCCAACCGACCAGCCAAATATAATCTTTCAAGTTTCTCATAATAGTACCCGTCGTCTTGTCTCGAGCGGCGGTGGTAGTAGTTGAGAGTGGTAGTGGTCGTAGCAGTGGTACTATGATACTGGAGTTCCTTTGTACTGTGTTACCGGAGCTTCTTCCATTTCCATGTCAGGTCGCACGTACGTCAACTAATGACTTGTCCAAAGATCGTGGAGACATAGAAGTCCATGTACTGTACATACAAAGTCAAGGGTTAACTTAATTAAATATGAATATTTAATAGAGATTTTTATCGAAATTGTTTTTTTAAAAGGTGATATTTGCATAAATAATTTTGTAAATTAACTGCCTGATGACCTTTTAAACATTTCAGGCGCTATATAGCAAATACGATCAAACACCTGATTGCCATGGATAGCTTGGTGAACACTGACGTTCATTACAGCATCGCATTCACTAAATTAATGGGTACCAACAATTGCATCCAGCTCTTATGATTATCCTCACAACCTCGGTGTCAGTGTTAATGCGTATTTAACATACTCAAAGCCTTTTTGATGGATGCCATTGGAAACTCATGCCATGATTATGGATAGCATCCCAAACTCACTGCCTGTGTTCATGAACAGTTCCACAATGCACTGTTCAAGGAAGGACCACAGTTCCCGCTTATGTTATGACCAGCCCCACAAGGCACTGCCCTTACTCAAGGATAGTATGAATGTCTCAGTGCCTTGTGATCATGAACAGCATCATAATCATTGTGCCGATAGTACCATTTACTCACTGTCTGTGTTCACGGATAGCCTAACACGCATTCGACAAGGTTCATGGAAAATAAATTCACTGCCCACGTTCATGGACGACATCACTTAAACCACTGCCAGTGTTCATGAGTAACATTACAAACTCATTGCCAGTATTCAAGAGTAACTTCCAAACTTAATTGTTTGTGCATGAGTGTCAAACTTATTACCTGTGTTCACAGAGTGAAACTCGTTGCTGTGTTCATAGAGTGAAACTCGTTGCTTGTGTTCATAGAGTGAAGCTCGTTGCTTGTGTTCATAGAGTGAAACTCGTTGCTTGTGTTCACAGAGTGAAACTCGTTGCTTGTGTTCACAGAGTGAAACTCGTTGCTTGTGTTCACAGAGTGAAACTCGTTGCTTGTGTTCACAGAGTGAAACTCGTTGCTTGTGTTCACAGAGTGAAACTCGTTGCTTGTGTTCACGAGCAAAACTCGTTGCTTGTGTTCAAGAGCAAAACTCGTTGCTTGTGTTCAAGAGCAAAACTCGTTGCTTGTGTTCAAGAGCAAAACTCATTGATTTTGTTCAAGAGCAAAACTCATTGATTTTGTTCAAGAGCAAAACCCATTGATTTTGTTCAAGAGCAAAACGCATTGATTTTGTTCAAGAGCAAAACGCACTGATTTTGTTCAAGAGCAAAACGCACTGATTTTGTTCAAGAGCAAAACGCATTGATTTTGTTCAAGAGCAAAACGCATTGATTTTGTTCAAGAGCAAAACGCATTGATTTTGTTCAAGGGCAAAACTCATTGATTTTGTTCAAGGGCAAAACTCATTGATTTTGTTCAAGGGCAAAACTCATTGATTTTGTTCAAGGGCAAAACTCATTGATTTTGTTCAAGGGCAAAACTCATTGATTTTGTTCAAGGGCAAAACTCATTGATTTTGTTCAAGGCAAAACTCATTGATTTTGTTCAAGAGCAAAACTCATTGATTTTGTTCAAGAGCAAAACTCATTGATTTTGTTCAAGGGCAAAACTCATTGATTTTGTTCAAGGGCAAAACTCATTGATTTTGTTCAAAAAACTCATTGATTTTGTTCAAGAGCAAAACTCATTGATTTTGTTCAAGAGCAAAACTCATTGATTTTGTTCAAGGGCAAAACTCATTGATTTTGTTCAAGGGCAAAACTCATTGATTTTGTTCAAGGGCAAAACTCATTGATTTTGTTCAAGGGCAAAACTCATTGATTTTGTTCAAGGGCAAAACTCATTGATTTTGTTCAAGAGCAAAACTCATTGATTTTGTTCAAGAGCAAAACTCATTGATTTTGTTCAAGAGCAAAACTCATTGATTTTGTTCAAGAGCAAAACTCATTGATTTTGTTCAAGAGCAAAACTCATTGATTTTGTTCAAGAGCAAAACCCATTGATTTTGTTCAAGAGCAAAGCTCATTTTGTTCAAGAGTAAAACTCATTGCTTGTCTTCCCAGAACCAGCTCATTGCCTGCATTCATAGAACAAACTCATTGCTGTGTTCATAGAGTAACAAACTCATTGTTTATGTTCACAGGGTAACGAAATCACTACCTGTGTTCATAGAGTAACAAACTATGATATTGCCTGTGTTCGAGTAACAAACTCACTGCCTATGTTCATAGTAAAAACTCATTGCCTGTGTTCACAGAGTAACAAACAAACAACTAAACAAAAATTGTTTTATAGCTGTCTGTAAAACGGAGCTAAAGTTCCTAGCTATAAGGGACTGACAAACTAAATAAAACTAATTCCACCTGCTAACAGCAGAAATCCAAACATTACTCTGGACAGTGTTTGGTTTTGATTTTCAAGAAATTAGCTATTGGGTGAGCAAGCACTATTATCGTACATGACCATACATTTAGAGAGCTTCCTATAACCCCTACAACCAGAAATTTTCGGTTGCGAGAAAGGAAATATAAAGTTCGGATCCTCTGAAAATAATATTAAGTCTAATGCCAACTTTACACTTAAAAATTTAATTCGGGCAAAACCTTTATGAATATTGGCCAAAACTTAGCTGATTTAACCTAACAACAAACTTAATCCATTTTCAGGAAGGCTAAAATTCTAAAGTAAAACATACCAAGACGCCAGACCTGTACATGAATTTAAATTGTTTTAATGCTGAATATTGCAGTTGGATGGCATAAACATTAATTTCCTCAAACCTTAGGGAGCTTCTGCAAAATTAATTGAGTGGGAGGTAGCCAACCACATTTAAACACCTAATACCTAGCTGAACTAACAAGAAAACTAAGTAATAGATTGTCTATACTTAAACCTTTAAGAAAAAATTTGATTAGTTGGCTTGTTCACAACCACCCAAGAACCTGCATAGTAGGTCATACTTAGTGGGAAAAAAAAATCTCCTACATACCTGTTGCTAAAAAGAGCAGATTTACCATGCATGAACTTTACATTTTGAACAGGAACTCAAAAGCCAAACTCGTACCAAAAACATCCTGGAAAAGACAAAGCTTTAGAGCTGTTGGCAACTTACTCCAAATCTTGTAAATTTTTGGGCGTTTACTCACACCAGATTATGGGTAAATGCCCAAAGAAATAGTTTTAGTAACTGCCAAAGATCTGTACAAGACGAAACACGTAGCAGGATTCGAAAATCCCCAGAACAAATATACAATATTAGTAATAATATAGTAAAGTTCCAGTGTTACCTTGCAGAAACCCAGGTTTATTATAACTTGACCAACGAAGTGACAATAATCGATAAAAATCTCAAGCGCCAATTGTAGCCTAGTCTAGACTCGCGTGATAAACGGTTTCTTTTCGTAAAAACTTCACAACTGGACCAATTACGCTACAATACATTAAGGAGGAATTGAATACCCGACTCCTGAGGAAAAAATGATTACTTAGCAAATTCCTGTTAAACGACTACCTCCCAGAACGATGTTACAGTCGAAGGTCCGGAGGTTCAAATCACCAAATGTCCGAACTCGAACGATGTTGTCATTTGCCAAGAACATTTAAGTCTTAGTAGTGTCTTGCCAAGGACTCTTAAGTCTTAGTAGTGTCTTGCCAAGGACTCTTAAGTCTTAGTAGTGTCTTGCCAAGGACTCTTAAGTCTTAGTAGTGTCTTGCTTCTTGGAACATAACCGAATGCGATCCGTGGATATCCTTGAAATCGCTAATTTTGCAAGTATTATTTTTATTTCCTACTCCCTTCTTTTACTTGTCTTTCGTGGAATAGATTTTCCAAAACGTAAATCGTAATTTCTTTTAGGGCTTACGAAATAATTTGTAACATAAGCCTGTAGCATTTTTCTTTTCATCACTTTGATGAAATAACTTTTAATTCGCGTGGATATTTTATCATAAACTATATATCATGAAATATTCTATATATACGTATACACACATTTATATATAGTATAGTATATGTGTGTGTGTGTACCGTATGATTGGATACATTACATAAAACTTGATTATGGTGGCCGGTAATAAAGTTACAGGAAAAAAGGCCACTTAATTTATTGTGGCTAATAAAGTCTGGTTAATTTATGGTGGCCGGTAATAAAGTCACAGGAAAAAAAGGCCACATTAATTTATGGTGGCAGGTAATAAAGTCACAGGAAAATAAGGTCACATTAATTTATGGTGGCCGGTAATAAAGTCACAGGAAAAAAAGGCCACATTAATTTATTGGCTTAATAAAGGGGAAAAAGGCATTAATTTATTGGCCGGTAATAAAAATCACAGGATAAGGCCACATTAATTTATGGTGACTGGTAATTCACAGGAAAAAAGGCCACATTAATTTATGGTATCCATTAATAAAGTCACAGGAAAAAAAAGCTTAATTTATGTACTAAAAAGTCACGGAAAAAAATTCACTAAGGTCTTGGGGATCATTATCTTTATGATACTTACAGTCTTTTGTTTAAGTTTATATGGAAATTCACAACAGGCTTGTACTAAACACACCGCGAAGGTGGATACATACCGTGTTAAAACCCTTGGGGGTCACTATCTAGGAAAGATTATTGTGACTCTTTTATTACTGTGACTTTTTTTCCTGTGACTCTTTTTCTGTGACTTTTTCCTGTGACATTTTTACCTGGATTCCACTGGTCTATAATTCGCAACCAAGTGCAAATGAATATTACTATGGTTAAACGTACTTAGCCCTTACATTACTGCTGCGAAACTGATACCTGAGTTTTTATGCAGGTTATTTGTATCGTTTTTTTTTTTATTATTGAAATATCCAGGCTGCTATCTGTGGCTGCTGTGTTTTCTCAGTCTAGGGGTTAACTGCCTCCTCTGAGTAAACACTGAAAATCCCCGCTTCAGGCATTTGTTTAAAATATTATTACTACTGATTTTTTTTCCTTTTGTTTGCTTACAAATGTTAAATGTTTCATTCTGTGATATATACTATATATATATATATATATATATATATATATATATATATATATATATATATATATATATATATATATATATATATATATATATATTCTTATGGATTTCGGTCCACTGAGCTCACCTTAAGCTTCCCTTTTAAAAAAGGCAAAGAGGTCGAGTGCATCTTGAAATGAGTGCCAAGAGATGAGACCAGAAGACGAGAAAGAACTATGGGTCTATTTCTGGCAGATGTTATTTGAAAATCCTAATGCCATCCTACTCTTACCCTTCTCAATACTATCCCCAAAGGTTTAAGTACTGGCGAGACTCTTATCCTCAGGTACACCCAGGCCAGTATAAAAGGAGGCTGAGAGAGAGAATCTACATACTTCAAGTGACTGACCCATCCAAGGCCAGACGTATATCGTTGTCTACTTTCCTTCCCACAACGTACATGGGAGCACTGTCTAAGATCAGGGAGGCCAAATCAGGAATTCCAATCCAGTGGATCTCATTTCTAGAGAACTAGAATTGATTTAATCAAGGTAAGGTGTATTCTGGGATCGAGAGCCTTGCTAATCTTTAAATCGGTTTCTCTGACTTGCAAGAAAGCTTTTCTCATTATAGTTCACTTTATTCTTCAATACCCGCCCCCTCACCATTGGTGATCTTTCTCAAGCATTAAAATGGTAAATTCTCAAGTAAAGTAACTCACTGTAGCAATGGTGCACTGCATTGCTAGTGCTTGAATTAACTTAATTATTTCAATGGCCATTGTGCTCAGGAGGCAAGTGAATTGTTCACGTTTCCAAGTCCCTTGATCAACAGTAAAATAGAGGCAATTAGGGTACTGTTCCTCTGCATGACTGTCCACTAACCAAAGTTATCTCTCTACTTGCTGCAGGAGAGCTGTTTGTGCAGCCCTGCCATATGGCCCCAACTTGGATCCTAACACTCCTACTGAAGCCTGCAAGGGCCTACTTAATTGCGCCACAGATATATTTGCTACTCTTTCATATCCCTGTTCATATTGGTTATTTGTTAAACCTTGTAAATAAACCCCGTTAATTGTCTGTATTGTATACTTCCATCCAAGTAAAGCAATCATCTCATAGACATCAAGTATTGCGACCCAATAAGTAGATTACCAAGTAAACTTGCACTTTCTCCTTAAATATGTATGACCATGAGTGGACATCAAGATCAAATCAGAGTTTCATTAATTCCAAGCGTTATCCACCCCTCCGGTCTGTAACAATATATATATATATATATATATATATATATATATATATATATATATATATATCATTAATTCCAAGCATTATCCACCCCTCCAGTCTGTAACAATATATATATATATATATATATATATATATATATATATATATATATATATATATATATATATATATATATATATGTATATATATATATATATACATATATATATTTATATATATACATATATATACATTATATATATATGTATCTGTATATATATATACTGGATATATATGCACACTAAAACAAAGGGGCTACCAACAACCTCATAGGTCATAAAATACTTAGCTGCTATCAGTTAAACCACTGTTATGTTGGGATTTCATTAAAAACATCTGTTATGCAAAGGTTATTATTATTATTATTAGTTTATTATTAGTTTAACCTGACCACTGAGCTGACTTTCAGCTCTCATATGGCTGGCCCCAAGGATTAGATTAAAATACCAGGTCCAGGCCTGAGGCCAAGCACTAGGACCCCAATAGATCATTCAGTACGATGATGAACGAATTAAAATGAAATTAAAAACTGTACTTAAGCACATTCTCTCATACTGGAACACATGCATACAGTAAATACAATTACTCATGCTTCCTTACATACACACTAAAAAGATATATTGAAATTCAGAATATAGGTTAAGTAATATTTCAAAATTTTGCTTTTTTTTCCAATTCGACATAATGCTCTAAGGATTTTCGTGCTTTTATTATTTGCTTATTAATTAAATCACAGTTCCCCATGAACATCAAAATCGGAACGACTGAAAATGTAAAAGATTCTGACAAAATTTCCTCCTTTAATTTATTCCCAAAAGTTGACAGTCGCTGTTGGTCATACTTTGGACACTCACATAACACATGTCTGACCGTCATTATCACCCTGCACTCTGAGCATTCGGGAGCCGGGCCACGTGGGCTGCTCATCAAGTGCCCATGTGTCAGACGAGTATGGCCTATTCTGAGACGTGTTAGAATTACTTGTGCGTGTCTCTCTCTCCGATACTTTGAACTCCATTTTTTAACATTAGGTTTTATTTGTTTCAGTTTATTACTTTCAGGTTCTTCATTCCATAGATGTTGTCATTTATTTATGATACCCATTTTTATGTGTGTCACATAATCAGTAACAGGGATATTCACATTTGATCTTGTCATGTGGGGTGCTTCTTTGGCTGCTTTGTCTGCATCTGCATTTCCTTTGATCCCTACATGGGCAGGGATCCAACATATTTCTACATTTTTTCCATTTTTATATAAGTTATGGAGATATAATTTAATTTGTTGTACTGTATTATTTTTTTATTTGTAACTGTGAATAGCTTCTATGGCGCTTATCTAGTCACTAAAACTCACAAAATTATTGAATGATGTTTGTTTAATTATTTTTATAGCTGATGCAATTCCATACAATTTTGCTGTAAATATCGAAGCATTATTGGGAAGAGAGAACTGATAAGTTTTGTCTTGAGACACTGCAGCATGCCCCACTCTGTGTTCTGATTTAGATCCATCTGTATATATTGCGTAATGTGGACCTTTTCGGCTTACATGCTCTATTGTATGTTGTCTATGGTGTTCTGGTGTATATGAGTTACTTTTTGATAAATACTTGAGGTGTGTGCAAATTCTCATTTTATTCATTGTCCAGGGAGGAGGTGATTTTACTATTAAAGGCACATGTATATTTATATTCAGCGACTCAAACAATCTTCCAGCTCTAATTGGTAAAGGTGGTGGATAGTTATATATAAATACATCTCTAAATTCAAATAATTTTTTTGTTGGAGAACCACTTGTCTGAATTCTTAGAGCACTTTTCATTGTTACTAACTCTCTGTGGAGAGACAGAGGCAGTTCACCACATTCAACTTGTAAAGATGATTTTGGTGATGATCTAAAGACTCCTCAGCATATTCTAAGGCCTTCATTGTGAACAGGGTCTAACATTATCAGCGCTGCATCCGATGCTGAGCCATATATACTTCGCTTCCATAATCAATGATGGATAGAACTGTTGCTTTATACAGTGCAATAAGGGTATGTCTATCGGCTCCCCAATTGGTGTTCGATAGTTTTCTAATTAGATTCAATGCTCTTTTACATTTAGATTTTACGTATGTAATGTGGGTTTTCCAGTTCAAGTGAATATCGAATACTAATCCTAAAAATTTTGCTGTTTGGCCAATTGGTATACTATGGTTTCTGATTTTTAAATCTATTTCTTCACCTTTTTTCCACTTTCTATTTTTATAAAACATGGAAAATTTAAAGCCTACAGAGGAGGCCCATTCATCTATTTTTACTCTGCTTTTATTAATGGTTCGTTCTGCATGTTTTATTCGAGATGCTGAATAATATATGGCAAAATCATCCATATACAGGTTACTTTTAATGCTAATAGGTAGATTATTACTGATATCATTAATTGCTAAAGTAAACAGTGTGCAACTAAGGACGCTTCCCTGTGGAACACCATTTTCAAGTGGAAATGTTCTAGACAGAACATCATCAATTCTCACCTGACAACTGCGATTTGTCACAAAGTTTTGTATAAACCTAGGTAAATGTCCACGGATGTTGTTGGTTTGTAAAGTTTTTAATATAGCATACCTCCATGTAGTATCGTATGCTTTCTCAGTGTCAAAAAAGACTGCTACAGTAATTTGTTTTCGTTCAAAACATCTACGTATATGGTCTTCTAATTTGGAGAGAAGAACTAATGTAGATCAGTTACACTGTGACCCGAACTGAGTGGGAGTCAACATTTTATTTTCTTGAGTGTGCCATGTTAGTCGAGCATTTACCATTTTCTCTAGCAATTTGCATAAGCAACTTGTTAAAGAAATTGGTCTGTAATTATTTACATTACTGGATCCTTTCCAGGTTTGGGGATAGGAATTATTATAGCTTTACGCCATTCACCTGGAAATAAATTTCGAAGCCATAAATGATTATAAAACTCTAATTAGTATGATTGCCAAAGGTGCTGAGTGGCAGATCGCCTCAAAACAAATATTGTCACCTCTAGGAGCAGATTTATTGCTGTTCGAGAGAGCAAATTCCAACTCTTCCATGTTAAATTTTCTATTATAATATATATCTTCTATCGTTTCAAAATTTATTTTTATTAATTTTATACTATTTTTCTTTGTCCGGAAATACTCATTAAAATTTTTTTCACTACTTAGTTTTGCTAAATTTTCTCCTATTACATTACTTATTTCTTTAGGATCAAATGGCATGTCTGGGTGGTTTAACATGGGTACCATTTATTTTCTTGAATTTTTCCCATATTTTTTGTATGGGAGTATTATTAGAAAGATCTGATACATATTTCCTCCATGAAATGATTCTTCCTTGAATTACTTCTCTTTTAAATTTTGAAGATATTTTGTTACATAGATGTTTTAATGTATCAATTTCTAATAATAATATAGTCATTTTTTGCAAAATTCCTTCTAATATCGGTAATGTTTTGTTTATTTTACTGAACTTTCTATCCAAATCACCTAATCTCCTTCCAATTTGGTGTTTTATTTTTATTAATTCTGTTAGTTTTTCAGACCACCATGGGACTCTGTATTTTGTTGGATGAGATTTTGATTTTGGTATTGCTTTATCAGCAGCATTTTAATGAAATCGACATGAAATCTATTAGTTTCATTATGGTCCTTTAAATATTCAAATGGTGGGATATGCCTGTGTGGAATTCATATTGCTCCCAGTCTGCTTTATAAATGTTATATTAAGGGACATGCTTGGTGGCATTATTTTGTAATAATGAAATTAATATTGGAAAATGATCACTTGTATGCAAGTCGTCAACAGTATTCCAATCCAATCTGTCAACTATGTTGTGCATAGAGTTAAGTCTGTTGAGGAAAATGTTTCATGCGTTTTAGAAAAATGTGTGCTGATTTCATTACCATTTATACGGCACATGTCATATAAATCTATGAATTCTTCTAATTTACTTCCTGTACAATTACAATCCCACATCGGGTTGTGAGCATTAAAATCACCTACTGTTAATTTAGGTTCCTTGGTATTATTAAGTAATTCTTTAAGTTTGTCAGTCATAATTTTTATTAGGTTGGTTGTATAAATTATAAATTACATAATTATCGTTTTTTATTCGTATTCTAATACTCGATATTTGTAATCAGTAAAGTTTACAGGCAGTTTGTCATAACATACTTTGTTATGTACATATATATAGCAGTATCTAAATTTCCTTCTTCCTCTCGTGATGTAGATGCTAAGGCATATATTTACCTATTGTTGATATTGTTTTGTTGACATGGTGTAAACATAATATCATTGGTTCGTATTCTTTTAGTAATCGTTGCATTTCTCCTAGGTGTAATCTGGTCTGCAGACCATTTACGTTTCCATTGTATAATATAGCAATTGAAAACATTGTATTATAGCGGTCTAGTTTTACTCTTTTTTTTGTATTATCAACTTGCAGTTTTTCTAATAATTTACTCACGACATTCATTTGTTTTTCTTTATAATATACTAAGTGCTCAATGCACATAAAACCTTTTTCATGGGTACTCATATCTGTGGTTTCTTTTTTTCTATACTTCATAAAATTTCTTATAATGTTTGTTAAACCATCTTTTGTTAAGTTTTTGTTATTATTGCACAATTCTACAAAACAATCATTACATCCACATGTGTTTTCATGTACATTCCTCGTTTCATTTGCTCTTGTACCAATTATTGGTGACGGAGTAATCTCTTCTCCCTTGATAAAATCATTGTTATCTTTAACTTCAGTGTTTTGGGTATCTGTATCCATAGGTTTTACTATTATTTTAGGAGATAAAGGTATATTCTTAGTTTGTTTTTGTTCTTTCTTTATATCCTTTGTCTTTGGTTTAACCGATGTTGCTCTTGTTATAGTTGGTTTTTTCGTCTTGGGTGTGTTCTCTCCAAAGGTCTTTTTTTATCTTTAATTTCCACTCCATCACGACTTTCCTCTGTTTCATCTTGTGCTATTTGCATTAACATTTCAAAAGAATTGGATAAAATGTTACCCATATCTTTTGTGCCTTGTTCTTTATTCTTTACCATTTTATTTTTTTTGTAAAGCATTATTTTCTTCTTGAGATTAAATATTTTCCTGCGGTTTTTTACTTCTATCTGTATGTATTTTTGATTCGTTATTAGCTCTTGTTTTCAAGGCATATGTATATTTCTTAACAGGATCTTGAATTCCTCTCACTTTCAATTCTAATTTAGCCTCTCTAATAGACATTCCTGCTCTTTCTTGTAGCATTTTCAATTCCGTGTTGTGCATGTAATACATGCATTCTTTGGATCTTGCATGGTGATTCTGCCCACAGTTTATACATTTTGGTTCGCTGCAATTCTATTGTGTGGTATGTTCTGCAGATCCACAATACGCACATACAGGTTCGTTTCGACAATATTTTTTTGCATGTCCATTTTTACTACAGTTTTGACACTGTAGTGGCTATGGGAAATAGGGCCTTATTTCTCTGTTTTGACCTAAACTTTTATTTCCTGTGGTAGATCTTGACCCTCAAATTGTATTTTTGTGATTTTTAACATTTTCTTATTTTTTTTTACTCGGTTTGTTATATACCTCACAATCTTGGGCTCTGGGATATCGTTTTTTAAGAAGTCCAAGAGAATATTTTTTTCGATTGGTTCGTCATTGTTCTTAGGGAGCAAAATGGTACCCTGAATACTGTTCATAGTGTCATGTTTTTTTTTATTTTTACTTTTATATTATCTGTTGTTGTTATAGACATATAGTCCTCAGACTGACTCTGTGTTGTGGCTTCTATAAGCCACGTATTTTTTCTTATCTGTCTAAAAGACATTTCTGTCGTTGAATGTCTGTTTAATAGGTAGTTTTATAACTTCAGGGCTGAAAATTTCCGTTCTGTTTCTAAGGTTAGAAACCTTGACCAACTTCCACTCCCTAAGAGGGAGTCGAAGTGAGTCAAGATTGGGTCAAGACGTTGTTCACTTCTTTGGGTTTGTTTTGGACTGGAGTATAAGGTTCCAGTGTAATTACATTAGGATTTTTCTTTGATTTTTCTAAAGAAAGGTTATCATAGGAGGTTCCAGCGGTTGTCAACTGTGCCAGAACAGCACCATCAGAGGGTCCAAGGGGACTCAAATCCTTATAATGACTTGTCATAAAGATGGAGGGGAGGGAAAAAAATTAAACCTGAAAACCTTAAAAAGATATCATCAGCCTTTCATGGAGTTTATTCTTTCACCAATGGCACAAGTGAGAACTGACTCCCAAATGTCCGCCCCCACCCTACCCCACAGGGAGATGGCAAAACATGATTAGAGTGGCCCAAGTGTAAGCCAAACCCCATTGCTAGGACCGAGAGTATTACAAGAATACATTCGTTTCCACCCTAAACACATCATGGACAAACCGGATAGAACGCAGAGAGTCCTATCCCTAGAACCAGACCCCCCTGGAATCCGTGGTCCAGCCCTAAAGAATAGTTCCGCCTAATATCTCTCAGGTCCGAGCACTATCGGGCAGCTGATGGTCCTACCACACTTCCCACTATTTAGCTTCGGATGTAAACCCAATCCCAGTTATATTTTTTCCTGTTTATCAGACCAATAAATTTTAGCAAATGCGGAAAATTCCACAAAAATTAATTCAAAGAAATATATGATGGTCTATGGGACTCTTGGACTCAAACCCAGGAACAGATTCCTGGGGTTCAAGAGGCCCCTCACCACATCAAGGTGGTCTTAAATCGAGGGGTTATGACAAAGGTTTGCAGCCTTCAAGGTACATCCCTAGGTACTGTCAAGTACTTGGATCCCACCTTCGTTTGCGACTTTTTGAGAGCCAGTTTGTAGCACCTTTGCCTTTCTTCAGAGTTCTGTGTTGTTCGTTCCCGATGAGAGGGTATATTTTAATTATAAGGTTGAGGGCTGTTTATATATATATATATATATATATATATATATATATATATATATATATATATATATATATATATAAATATATATATATTTATTAATGTTTCTGCACAAACAGTGGTGTATAAATATATATATATGACTTCCTGTCAATTTTTAATAAAAATATATTATGACAAGTTGATATTTACCTACAACGGTTTTGGTTTTGTCTGAACAAATAGTTGACCTGCCTAAATTAAGTTCTTAATAAAAAAAATTATCACACACAATTTATCACACACACACATTTTCGCTATATTGACCTATATATATCCAATAGTTATATATATATATATATATATATATATATATATATATATATATATATGTAAATATATATATATATAGATAGATAGATAGATAGATAGATAGATATATGGA
>NC_089791.1:64462655-64492655 GCF_040412425.1 Macrobrachium rosenbergii
ATCCCCCTTCCTATCAGGGCTGAACTTGGACTTAAAGGGCATCAGGAGTGTCACCATTCATCCCAGTGAGCTCGAAAACTATGGATTAGACATTAATATCTGTCGTTTTCGGTTATTTTTACATGTCACCCCTTCCCACCCTTCTCACCCCTTTCCCATCGGGGCTGAACTTGGACTTGAAGGACATTGGGAGTGTCACTATTCATCTCAGCGACCTCAAAAACTATGGATTAGACCTCTAATCTCTGTCATTTTCGGTTATTTGTACATGTCACCCCTTCTCACACCCACTGTCCTTTGGTGCCAGTGATGTCTTATCCCCACACTATCCATTTCCAGATAGTAAGTCATATGTATACCAAGCTTTGTTGAAATTGCTCAATGCATTCCAGAATGTATGTGGAACATACATACATACATCCATTTTTATATGCATAATACATATTTATATATATTATATAATTATATACTGTATATATATAAATATATGCTGCATAGAAGGCAGACACTTTGCTATCCAGACATCCCGGGATTATATATGTAATCAACGGATAGGTTTGGCAAATGGATGTTACAGACTAAATACACACACACAAAACAAAGCCACTACAACACCTTCTAAAAACATAACAAACATCTCACACGTCTCGAATGCTCGCCATACCCGCGCAATAACTTCTCGCTGCTGGGAAGTAAGGGCGTTGGGTCTGGTATGATACATAATACATATGTTATATCGAGACCACAGGTCTATAAATAAAAGTCCTAAAAGAAGGCATACTGTATACAAAAATGGGAATAAAAGCACGTTAAAAAAAAAAAAATATATATATATATATATATATATATATATATATATATATATATATATATATATATATATATATATATATATATATATATATATATTCATATATATATTCACAGGAGAAACAGGAGAAAGGAAACAATAAGAGACTGGGTGTAGGTCTGACCGGTTTTGACAGTATTTCCAAGCTGTTGAAAAAGGTTTGATACATAGTGCACAGCGGTAAAAATCACAGTCTATCAGTCCTTTGTTAATGGCTTGGAAATAAAGTCAAAACCGGTGTAGACGTACACCCATTCTCTTATATCTTCACCTGTGGTGATGTGTGATAAACAAATCACGTGTTAATATGATCATACATATATATATATATATATATATATATATATATATATATATATATATATATATATATATATATATATATATATATATATATATATATAATATATATATATATATATATATATGAATATATATACAAGTTCACTTGTTCTAAATTTAGCTCAGTTTAATCAATTAGATCGAATAAAGAGACTTTGCATAGGTTTCCTACTTTTTATTGGACAGTAGTTTACATAACTTTGGATTCAAGAAGCAAAAGTTTTCGTACAGAAAGTCGAAAATCATGCAGATGTATAGATTTATTGTTTATTTCATTCTCGTCAGCATACATTGCTCTGACTAACAGTAGTTACTTCCCTTAACATAACACGACCCAATTTTATTTTTTTCGCGAATTCAAAAACAGTGAATTTGTTCAGTTCAAGAAAAACGCGAAGAAAATCTACCGCTAAAGTCAAGCCTTATACAGGATATCGTACTGGGTAATCGTAATTTAGGGATTAGAACGCTGGCCTCTCCAGTAAGGAGAGGTAGGTTCGATTCCCTACCTGGTTGAAGGCTAGGGGTTAGTAACTTCATCCCATAAAGGCTTGCTGAAGCCTGCATGTTACCAGTAGTTAGACATATCTCCTAAGAAGGGCTTGGATGTAACGAAAAGCAAGGCAGTAGCTACTGCAACGCTCTTCCTTAAGCTTCTGAATAAAAGGTATTCTGGGCAAGAAGCTCCCTCAGTCTCACCCTCAGAGCGGTGCATCCAAAGGTAATGGAGAAATGAAATATGCAAATCGATATTGATACTGAGGGTCAGCAAAAAAACGAATGGATGACAAGGAATCTTTGTAAAAGAGGATCACTTCTTGTGACCGCTGCGAGTGCCGTACAATATCTCCAGCCGCCATTCAGGATTCATGCGTCAGGCTGCACCCAATTTCACCTTCCGGTTATAACATAAGAAGCTCGCAGGTCGGAAGTAAAAATTGATCATAATGGCTCAATGTTTCATGACTATGCAGAAAGTGAATGAAGATGAACATGATAAGATATACACAGAAAAACAAAAGTTATATCAGAGAAAACGTAAAACTGCTATGCCACGCAAAATGCAATGGATTAAATACTACACTGGTCAATAAACGCGGAAAAAAAAACTACGCAGGGTTACAAGTCAACGATGTCGATTTAAGAGACCTTCCAGAAAAGAGAAAGCTTTATTACTTTCTAAGTCCAAATAAATTGAATTAAGTGAATTTAATAATCCTCAGAGAGATCCTGGGAATAAAAATTCTCCTACTCTGGGTACGTCGATAACGACCCACTTGGGACTGACTAATTAACCCTCTGTCCATCTCTCTTTTGTCTCTGGAGTCTGACGGAGATATTCATCGCCCCATAGCCACTCTCTCTCTCTCTCTCTCTCTCTCTCTCTCTCTCTCTCTCGGTGTTACAAGATATTTGACTCTATATTCCAGAAGAAATATTCAAAGAAAACAAATCAGAATTCCTTAGAAGGCTAAGTGCAGTTTTCCCCTGCCGTGTATTAAGAAGAAAACTAATTCTGAAGAGTACGTCAGCTGGTATGAATTTCTTGTATTTAATACACACACTGGAAAGTTTAATCACTACCGTACACTTTTGCGCGCTACATCGTTTACCAAAGCTGGTATTGGGTAATTACCTAAACAATGCCCTCCAGAATAATTAGGTGGGCAGATCAACAAACACATAACTTTGGATCTGCTTTATTTATAGTGCCTGGAAAATTTTACACTGATTTTTACAAGAATTGAAGAATGTTATAAATTTTGATCATGGACCCAGCGCTAAATTTATTTTCCCAGTGCCGGCAACACTTATCCTATAATACGCTAAAATCAGCGATCAAAACTGTTTACAGTCTGGCTTGTGTTCTCCAATGAATGATCTTTATGAAAAGGGAATCTGCTCTCTCTCTCTCTCAATCTCTCTTCCCTTGATCAATTGATGTTCCGTTCTCTTCGCATGACAAAAATAGCTGAAGAAACCTAATGGCCTATCCATCAACACTGGTAATTAATTGTCACGACAGGAAACGAGAAAGCTGTCTGTTTTTTAGACGAAGACCTAAAATTGATATTCTGACTTCCGGCACCAGTCTGAAAGGCTGACATCGGGTAGAACGCCGGACTTCAAGTTGCTCTTTCGAAAGAAGAGAAAAATTAATGTCAGCACATCAAAATGACTTTCACATTTGGCATGATTTTCTCATTTAGCCGATTCCCCTGTCATTTTTGTTGACTGTCCTTATTACTCTCTCTCTCTCTCTCTCTCTCTCTCTCTCTCTCTCTCTCTCTCTCTCTCTCTCTCTCTCCTATGAAATATGAATAAAAGCTGCATCTGTCTAAAGTCCCCTTCTCATTTTGAGATTTTTTGTCGAGATTTCCTCTAAATGAAGGTAATTCCTTCACCACATCAGATTCTCGAATGAATTTACGGTTCTTTCAGATCATTTAACTCTTCTGAAATCTGTCTCGCTGCGGCGTTAGTCTAATGACAAGTCCACAAAGCAATGGTTTACCTTCCCGTGAGAAATGTGATTATTTGTGTATCTCTAAAACTAAATTTAAAGTCCATTTATATGCTATCGTATTTACATTTTCTTTTTATTTTTATTCATTCATGTTAATGCCACTTTCCTCACGAAAGGAAAGTAAATAATACTTCTAGTCTGGCCCTTTACAAATAAATTCATAATATTTTTTTCGTGGATGACGTATATCATGTTTTGACCGTATACTGATAAACTAATCAGTCAAATTCTTTATGTGTATCCAAAGTACATGATTTAAACTGTTAAATAAAATACCCGACGACTGCCAAGATAGACATTATCTATTCAGATGATTCATGAAAGCAAAATTCCATATATATATATATATATATATATATATATATATATATATATATATATATATATTTATTTAAATTTAAAGACAGAGGGATAAACAAGCAGATATATGTAGGTGTGTTTGCTTATATATATATATATATATATATATATATATATATATATATATATATATATATATATAGATAGATAGATAGATAGATATTGATATATATATATTGATATATTATATATATATATATATGTGTGTGTGTGTGTGTGTGTGTGTGTGCATTTGTGTGTATGGATGTATGTGTGTGTGTGTGTACTGTAGGTGAGTGTGTATATCTATATATGTACGCATATACTGTATACACAAAAATTATATATATATATATATATATATATATATATATATAATATATATATATATATATATATATATATATATATATACATGAAACTAAAGTTTAAATTCAGTCTTAAAAATTCGGTAGCATGATATATCCAAGTACAGGTTAAAATCCTTATCAATAACATGAATGAAAATGAGATAGGGGAACGAATGAGGAACAGAAATGAAATAGGAAGGGATGCGAGAAATGTTATGAAATTAATGCTCCATATATTAAGCAGATATTCCGGAAGTGAGAGAGAGTGATAGAAAGTATGAGATGTCTCCTTTTTTAATTTTATCGAAACAAATCGTATTTGCTAATAATGTTAAGAGATTCGTTTTCAGTGAAATGTTAGATAATCTAAAAGTGGATGATGATACTGCAAATTGAGTATCATGGGTGTGATTCATATCATTTTGTTAGTTATAATACATATACATTTGTATGGGAGAAGCCGTGAAACCAGTGGCTTGTGGATCGAAGCCCCTGAAAATGAAATGCCAAAGGAGGAAAAGGAGTTAAAAGAGATATGTGTATTATACGGATGCCAAAAGAAAGGCGAGGAAAGAAAGTTAAATCAGTTCAAATAAATGGAAACAGAGTAAAAGCAGATCATAGGATAAGTAAATGGGAATAGAACCAATAGCGATGAAATAAATGTAAATGTGTTAGGGCACAGAAGCAGCCGGTTTACGGTAGTACTACAATGCCTCTTGTACGCCCCACCATCAACATTATTTATAAGCTCGCATAGGTCTGGCTAGAAGGAGTCGTCTATAAATGAGAGGCAGAGGGTGGAGTAGGCTACAGGCCGCCGTATTCCCTTCACGAACCTCATTCATTTGTCACGAGCACAACACAAAAACAGAACAAATACGGGATTCCCCTACATACAAGCCTTTTAGAGTGGAAAGTCGCACTGGCTCCAGGAACAAGGAAAAACGAACACTTCTTAGTTTTCTGTAAAGAAAACTATTGAGAGGGCTTTGTCTGTCCGTCCACACTTTACTGTCCGCCCTCAGATCTTAAAAACTACTGAGGCTAGAGGGCTGTAAATAGTTATGTTGCTCATCCACCCTCCAATCATCAAACATAACAAATTGCAGCCCTCTAGCTTTCGTGGTTTTTATTTTATTTAAGGTTAAAGTTAGCCATGATCGTTCATCTGGCACCGCAACAACACAGGCCACCACGGCCAGCTGAGAGTTTCATGGGCCGTGGCTGAGAGTTTCATACAGCATTATACGCTATACAGAAAACTCGGTTGCGCTGAAAAAATCTTCGGCACATATTTTACTTGTTTAATGGTGAAGATCACACATCTCTTATTTTCGTTTATTCAGTGCCACCTGAAAGTGAGACTAATCCTTTATCACAAACGCTCACTACGGGACGTGCAAAAATGCTTACCTGATCCTTAAATAATGAAGTAGATCTTTTTCAGATCATTTATTAAGTTTAATTCAAGCGATAAATTGCGGCTCCCATGAATGGGAAAAATGTAAATGAAACTAAAGGCTTTTAGGTTGCTACCACCCCCTTTCCCAGACTCTTCTTTTTTTTATCCTCCCTTTTTGTTCTGTTCCTACTTGCTGTTCAACTGAGTTTAGCTACTTTATAATAATAATAATAATATATATATATATATATATATATATATATATATATATATATATATATGATGATTTCTATATATATATTAGTGTTAACTCGATGATTTCTGGACATTGTGTTAACTCTTGGACATTGAACCTAACTGACGTTAAGTCACCTGTAAAAGTTGTCCATTTGAACTGAAAGAAAGATAAAACCTATTGCAACATCTTATGCATGTACAAGTAGCTGCCAAGCTACCAAAAATGAAAAGAAAATCAAAGTGAGACGAAGTTTTTTCTAGAAATAAGCAGTTTTCTCTAACACGGGATGGCTCCCGAGAAAAGGAAAGAACAAGCAATGCCACGTTCACATTTAAGTTGCTGAATCATGGACACCCCCTGAGCAGAAAACTCTTACAATATTAGATGCTTAATTAATACAAGTACACAAGAGCCTCATCGGTAGCCAGTCGAAACCAGCAACCCACCTCCTGCTAACCACCCCCCCACCACACACACACACACACACGCACAGTCACCGCACCACTCTCCTCTCCTCTGCACGCACTCCCTCCTTTCCTGAATGCTGAGACTCCTCCTTCCTAATACTTCTTTCACCCATTGTATTCAGCCCTTTCGATGTTCCTTATATATCAAAAACTAAAAGCAGGGCCATATATGCAAACACCCATATATGTGAATGAACAACCAAGTCCATTGTTTAGACAGAACAGTTGCGTTCTGATACAACTTCTAAGAAAAAAAATGACATCAGAACTGCTTCCCTCCGGCGAAGGAGGTCACAGGGCCGTAGGGCATAAGTCATCATTTTCTTCAGATTGAGTAACGGATCTTGTGCGAGAAATCCTTGAGGCTCTTGTTTTACCTTCAGTACCAGAAACATTCAGCGTTTTCCACTTTTTAAAGGTGGAGATTTGACTTCAACTTGAGTACTGGATCTTGTGTGAGAAATCTTTGAAACCGGGGTTTGTATCGCTCTTTCTTTCAGCGCCTTTGTGTACTTTCAAAGTTACTGCATGAGGCAGTCTTCGAGACTCGATGTACTCAGCCGTCTAATTCCCATTTTATTTCTCTTGCAGATGGAGAAGTGCTCGTTCCAGCAGCAAGGCGTTACCTCTTCTTGTTTGTACTGTTAGCTTTATTATTCCCTGGTGTGTAGGAGTAGCTGATTTTTTTTCCATGTAGTTAGCAGATTGTCTCCATTTCATATAGATATATCCTCACTTCATAGGTTTTACGTACCTGTGTAAATCTTACTGTAAATTACCACCGTGAGAGTCATGCTGTATGCAGAGTGTAAGTAAAAGAAGTTTATCATGAGACCCGAAACCAAATTTAAATACCCTCTACGTATTAACATAACGTTGCTTACGATAATTTACTCAAAATTTCAGGATTCGGATGGTTTGTTATCCCATTACTGTTACCTAATGGTGTCCTTGCCTTAAAGTAAAACACTAACCATGATTGCTCGGAAGGAAAATTGCTAAATGTTTTCAGAAACATGTGAGAAAACAGGCTCACGAATTTTGTATGATGAACCATTTGTTTTTTATTACTAGTGAGCATGACCGACGACGGATCGGATGTATATCAATTGACTTAACTCCAAAATTTTTCGCTACCTATAATAAGGTACAGCTGTTTATTGCTCTAGAAACCCACTTTAGATTTCAACAGATGCCAAGTATTTTCGTTTAAATCCTCTTTAGGCTAACAGAATCAGAGAGTGAATGGAAAATACAATTAATGGATGCTAATGTTGCACTAGAAACAATGACTGTGTCGAAGCCATGTAAGTTCCGTAAGTACGTAATAATATGTGACTCCAAGAACCCTAGCAATGCCAGCAACTAATTCAGTATGTGTGTGAAGTTTGCATGAATCTTGTGTACTATAAAAAGAAATCAATTTTAACCTCAGCTAAAAAGAAAAGGATGGCTTTATGTGGCATAACTTAGAACAGTGAGATCACTTCCAGCATAGCTTAAACTAAGCGATCAGGAGTTATGGACAGTGGTCTAGAAAATAAGAGTTACAATAGTTTTCAAGGAGATCTACAAATCTAGAAGGTAATTAATAATATAATTTAATATCTAAGGGGACCGAACATGAAACACACTAATAGTAAGAAAAAGCATACAACAAGGAATTCACTTACAATTGAAAGTATTACGAAACTATACAGTGCCCTTTCTTCCCTCTACGCGTATTACGTCTGGTAAAATAGTCTTCTTTTATAATTGCTCCATGCGTATTTAGCACTTTTATTCCGTTCTATGAATTAAATATTCAGTTGCTTTTGATGAAGTTCAGTTCTTTACATTTCACCCCCTCATCTTGCTTGAGCTGCTTTAAGTTAGCTCGGTTCGGATTAGTAAGTGAGAAGCTGAATTTAATTGGATACTTTTGTATTGCAATGAAGAAATGTCACTAAAAAGATAGACAATTTAATTTAAAGTCTACTGAACTCTCTCTCTCTCTCTCTCTCTCTCTCTCTCTCTCTCTCTCTCTCTCTCTCTCTCTCTCTCTCTCTCTCTATTATATGTATATATATATATATATATATATATATATATATATATATATATATATATATATATATATATACATATATATATATATATATATCAATGTAAATACATATATGTATATATATGTATACATACATATATATATATATATATATATATATATATATATATATATATATATATATATATATATATATATATATATATATATATGATGGCTGAATGTCGGCTGTTGTTATTCTGACATGGACTCTCCTAGAACAGTCCACGAACAAATAGATAAGTCATTATATTCTAAAATAACGATTTCCGAGCATTTTTTTATTCATCCAGACTGCCACAGTGACCAAGTAAAAGTGTCTCTTTATAGCTCTGTAGATCATGCAGGCAGCCATGGAATTCTACATCATGAAGTGTGATGTACGGTAACGCAAACACCATCGTTAACACACTGGCCGTCGTGAACCTCAGCTAGAAAGGAAAAGTACAGTACGTGCACGGCAACTGAGGTGGAATCGTTCAAAGACAATTCTGCCCTCAGAGCGTCTGTAGAATGGTAGACTCCAGCTGACAGGCGACGAAATTATAAACGGGAAACAGTTCAGGCATGTTTAGGAAATGAAGCGGTATCTTCACCTTAATCACTGAAAGAAGTAAAGGTAAACATATCCTCCAGTGTTTTAGTTACATGAATGGCCTTTAAAATAAACTTTATCCCTGGCCACTTTTTAATATTAACTGTACAGTAAAAATAAACATTTAAACAGTTACTGAAATATGTTCCATTCCAGTTATTTTTCTTTATCACCTTTTAATACTTCGTAATGGTGTTTAGGCCAAGATAACATGGTTGTTCAAGTCAAGCTCGGTTTCGGCAAGAAAACTGATAAAATGTTCATTCTAAGTGATAATAATTTTGTCTGTTTGACAGCAGGTAAATGTAGGACTCAGGAAATCCAGAACGAACAGAGATTTCCACACATTCTGGAAGTGGCGCTATATAGCAGCTCAGTGAAGCATTACCTACCCAACTCCTCCTAAGCTGTCCTATCCTAGATAATAATTAGCGTAGTTCAAGGAGTTTAGGCTCGAATCCAGAGACCCTTTTACGTTTAACCCTTAATGATTCATTTACCGTCAGCAACGGGTGGTAGGGAAATTCAAAACAAAAGGTTAGTTGTTATTTAAAAATAAAAACAGCAATAATTTCTCATAAAAACTGAGGAATATACAGTACTTAGCCATATGTCATTAGCAGTTTTTTTTTTTTTTTTTAGTTCCCGCCTGATCAGCTTATAACATTGATCAGAGCTAAGAAGGTAATAAGTACACCCCCAGATACGGTACGTTAATACATATATTTGAATAATTTGCTTGATCATGATCGCTAGTGAGATAAAAGAAAAGTGAAACAAGGTATAAAGAATAAACTTAAGACCCTGTTGGCCAAATATGTAAACCATTAATTTAAAAAAACTTGAGCTTACCTGTCATCATATGAAGATAGCAGCCCAAACTTTCAGAGAAACGGTGAACTGATTTGACACAATATGGATAGATGAAGACACCAACAAGAACAATAAGGCAATATTCATTCCTTCCACTGACATTCCTTGAATATTAAGTCAGTCCTCAACCATGACATTTAAACTAGTTTTACTGCTTAGAAGCCTCTCTCCTGACTTTGACAGGTGGCTGTCACTTGGTTTCGGTAACTGACAGGTGCTTAATCTGCAGGTAATTGTATACTTCACATTCGAAAAGCTAGTAAATCCCACATCAGTGCCGCAAAAATTCTCTTTTGTGATCGAATTCACTTCATTTTTTCTTCTGTGAACCTGGAAAATCTTCCCCCACCAGAAACTTGGTTGAGTTAAATGCTGTTAGCAACAAAGTTAAATGTGTAATTAGGCGAAACAATTTTTTTTTCTAACAATATTTTCCGTAAAAAAGAAACGATTAATTTTCAGAATAAAATCCAATTCTAGAATTTCGGCCACCAGCTGACTCTAATGAGCAACTGCAGTAAGTTGCTTTCAGCACCATATTTATTCATGAAGCCTGCTCTTGGCTTAGGCTTGTAAAGACGAACATACGCACGGGTGGGTGGATGGGCAAGTTTATACGCGCTACATTGCGTGTATAATTACTGGTTTGTTACGCATGGAAATGAGTGCATTGATACTTATCATTTAACGCACATGAGTGTAGACCTGTACTCATCCAAAGTCCTTTTTAGTAATTGCGTGATATCATGAATACATATCTACATCTTCTATGTAAGAAGAAAAACTATATTTATACAGATATGTATAAGAAAAATATTTATATAATGATTTACTCAAGGTGTGACGTTGCATGCCAAATAGTCTTACCTTCCTTCTTGTCTCTAAAAGAGAGACTGTAGCCTCTTGTCGACCAGTCTAAAGTATTTTCATTTGCCACAGACAATACTTGAACCCAAAATCTGAGTCAGGGTTAGTATGAATATACACATATACATAAAAGCGAATATACATGAGTGTGTGCGTTGGGGGGAAGGGGTGTTTTAGTGTGTGAGTTTGTGATTGCGTGTGTTAGTGAGGTGGTTGATGTCCGTGTAGTTATTTGTAGACGTTCCTCGGTTTTTCAAGTAGAATTTGACCGACAGAATTAGTTATTTGTAGCTTCATTTTCGTGAAGACACTGTAAAATGGATGTGTGTAACATAAATCTCATGGAAACTTTTCGTATGATGTAGAAGTCCTGCAATAAATATAGTATTTCAAAGTATTTCTCTACCCTTTGATACTACTACTACTAATACTACTGCTAGTACTACTACTGCTACTGCTACTGCTACTAATAATAATGGTAATGATAATAAAACTGGTACTATTAACCTCATTAACACTAATAAATCAAATGTAATATATCAATAACGTTTCGAAATCTTGTAAACGAAGATAAAATAGCTGTTGAATAAGAACCGCGAGTAACAGATAAATTGATCAAATAACTTGGAAAGAAAAAAGAGCGTCCGTATTGTAACATGGGCCGGTTCCTGTTTTTTTTTTTTTTTTTAATAGAAAGTCTCCCTCTCAGCTTAGACTCGAAATCGAGTGCAAGAGAGCAGAAATCAAATGAACAATCACAAAACTGCTTAATTAAAAATGGTTGATGATAACTTGTTTGACTTCCCGCACGTGCTGTGCCCCAGATCGGAACAACAAGGAAGTGCAAACACGCCAGCGCCATCTTTTGAATGGCTCCAACGACTTGGAGGCTTTTTGTGGTTAATATTCTATTCGTTTTCAGGTTATTTGCAACAAGGAATATATAAAATGTCAAAATGTACTGATTTTTTTTACATATCATTGTCACAAAAGGGCAAAATTTTAAGACAGAGTTCAGCTTTCGCACTGACAATGGGTAACTAGAGGGAGGAACACTTTTCCCTTAAACCCTGCTTTTTCTTGTTCCCTGGATGGAATATTAGGAACTTTTCCTGGAGGTCATGTTAGTTTGTTTACTTTTCGGTGAAATCACAGTAAGTATTCCAAGGATGTCTTAGACCTTATCCAGTCTGTGTTGATAGTTGGTAATTTTATTATTCCGAGTTACCTTTATGAACATCAAATTTACTCTATAAGATTCGGTGAGTATCATTATGTCTCCTAACGATTTCTTACAAATTCTTCTTATTCCGCCGAAGGTAATTCACGATTTCTGGACAATTCCTAGTGGCAGCTGCACTGAAAATAGAATCGCTGTCAATAATGACAGGTCTATTCTTAGAAAAGGAATTGTAATAATGAAGCGTATAAGCACGAGAGTGATGAACGAAAGCTACGCCTAGGCCCAAGCCCTCCGCAAATATGCTTTCGAGTTCGTCCTTTTTGTAGCCGTAATGAATTGGATAAAAATTTTTGCGAGGGAATATGGTTATGTCGCGGCAGGTCTCAAAGTCTTCGGGTTTGGCTGAAGTAGGAACAGTGACATTCCCAGGGCAGTAGAGGGTTAGACGCTTGGTGATCAAGTCTGGACCAACACTGCAACAACTCCAAGGCTCAAATGCTTCTGGTATGCTCTTGACAACGCCCTGTGAAGAATAAATGGCTGTCATAAAAATAATCACATATAACCACATAGGGGATTCAAAGCACAAAATTAAAAAAAAAAAAAATACAGAGGCTCAAATGCTCCTATCTACTGTAGTTTACAGTAGGATGGAGAAATCCCGTAAGGAAGGGGTGGAGAAGGAAGGTGCAGCTTAACCTCACAGGAAGCCATATAAAGGTAAGGAAAAATAGAGACAAATAGAAAATTCGAAATCTTGGCAATTGGGAAAGGAAATAGTTAATGAACAGTGCAACTCACAGCACATGAGCTCAAGCCAATAGTGACTTAAATAGTACCTACAGAAGAGGGGCAGAAAAACCAACATGCATCTGTGTAAAAGAATTGAGAGAAGAGGTAATGTGATGACAGGACTGACTGACTGACTGAGGTAAGACAAAAGATATAATGCCATTATGCTAAGCGTGGACATATTAGCCCGATATAAAGCTTAAATAACTGGGATTAAGAAAGAATGGTTTTGCATCTAAACAATACACCAAATTCTTTAAAATCAGATATAGCAATCTGAATTAAGTAATTTGCCTAAAACAAGTCTGAAGAAGCCTTAAGTCCCATAATGTTGAAGTAGGTGCAAAGTTCAGCTACTTTTTCAGGGAGAATCTAAGAAATGGATGAAAGCAGAGACAGAGAAGTAGCTACAAACGGTTTTCCGGGCTTTAAATTGTTCAAGTTCCGAGGTATCCCTCCACAAATTCATAACATCAGAGTCTATGATTGATGAAAGAGCAATTCAAGATTGGCTATGAAATACAGAAGAGGTCCCAGATGTAAAATTAAAAAGAATGCGTAAAGTTAAATTATCAACAAAAACATGAATAGGAGACGAAAAAGTAGGTGAGAAATGGAACCTTGAACCTAGATATCGGGAAAGCGGCAAAGGTTACCTCGTCAACAAGAGTATTTGGAAAGCAAATAAACGTTACATCCAGTTTATTTTTAAACTGCTGAATCAAGGACGGAAGTCATGTAAGAATATTATTTCTTACAACATCAATAACATCAAATTTTACACTGGGTGTGTAGTCCTCCCTACACTTGGTATACCCCCTTACTCTGTCTTGTACACAAACTCACACTCACCGTGTATCAAGGTCCTTCCATGACACCTCCTCCTCCATCCTCTCTGTACATTCAGGCCATATCATGATAATCTGACCCGTCTTCTCAACTAAGCTAGCCATTTAGCCACTTGTTTTTTTTTTTTTTTTTTTTACATGCAGCTCATAACGAGCAAGGGCCAAAGCTAGCACATGGCTAATTAATTCAGCAACAGATTCTCCGTCATATCTTTTTCTTTTCTCGCCTTTTCAACACTTCCTATATAGAGAACTGCATGCATATGGTTCATCAACAGCGTCCATCTTTTTTTATTTCATTTATATTCCACATCACCACATCACTTCCATAAAGTGGGTCTGAATCAGATATGTATTAAAAATTTATTTCTTAGATAACCTTCTTCTCGTTTAAACCTTTCACAGAGGTAACTTCTACCTTGTTTCACACATTCTGTAACTTACATCTTTTTCCATCCTTCTGACAAAGTTATATTTACTCTCCAATACCCATTTTAATCAAATATTTTCTCCTCTGGTTTATTGACAGTGAAGCTAAGTTGCAAAGGACTGGTGAAAAAATTTCAAGTGTTTGCAAGTGAATTCTGATGAGAACAGGAAAAGAGAAGCAACAGATATTAATAAGGATGATGTAAGAATGTGAGTGTATTAAGGTTTATGTAAGTGTTTGTGGATTAATATTGAAGGTTAAGGTAAAAGAGAAGACGGGAATCACGGAATAAGTGAGACAGGAAGGACGGCAAAATCTCTGCAAAATATTTGAAAGAGAAGAGGTGGATTAACAAGTAAATGGTGCAACGGATAAATGGATTGCCAAGCCAACTCTCCTTCATAAACAGTGAATGTGCATATTGTACACTACTGAAATGAAAAGGAGGACCTGTGAAGATGAACTTTGCATAGTATATAGTAATGGGAAAGGTTAAAAGGGTGATATTTGTAAAGAATTCACCTTTGAAAAAAAAAGATGGATGGCAGTGTGTTGAGATGATTGATGATAAGTGTATAATGAAGCCTTAAACAAGAGGGAGGAGAGAGATACTGAGAAAGTGCTGACAAGGCGCTGTGGAAGATGTGTTGGAAGCTTAAATATCCAGGAATATCGAGTTTCACTAAAACAGAGATTGTATAGTGGCCCATAGTTAATGCAAGAGGTCGACACTGATTACCCGGCGAAACAGTGTAGGTGACTCACTGTTTCGCTCCTGTGTTTAGAATCTTTGTGTGTAGGTAGATGAGGTGACTGATGCTGTGGAATTGTCAGCACAAAAGTTTCATCCTTGATTCAAATGCTAAAATGAATGTGACAATGACTGTTATAGAGTTTCCACCTTTACTTGGTAAATATTAATGCATGTGACAGTTCAAAAGATGATCACACCGTGATTTATATACAATCATGAAGTGTAAATGGTGGGTTGCTCTTTGGACAGAGGATGGCCATCAAGAGAGGTAAAAAGTCTTTTGCCGAGGTCGGACAGGTTGGTGGTGTATATTATCTGAAACTTGTAGGAGGGACATGGAGAAGGGCACCACAAACAGTCTGGCTAGATACCGTAGAAGAAATGTTGGAACTGAAAGGCTTTGATATCCAGGCAGCGTGGGAGTGAGCAATAAGATTTGTAGCTTCATGCGAATAGTGATCCAGTATGTTTGGGGTTAATATCTGCTTACGTATGACATCTCGAAAAGACCTTCTGTAAAGAGGATGATCCTGATTCAACAGTTATATAAAGAATTCTAACGGGCTGAGATATATATATATATATATATATATATATATATATATATATATATATATATATATATATATATATATATATATATATATATATATATAAAAACATGGGAAAATAGTTTTCACTGATTAAACTTGTTAGATGCTGAATTCATAAATGACAGCTCTGAATCGCTGTTTTAAGAGGCAAAGTCAGAATTAAAGCAATACTCGAGTATTTACAAAGGTTTTGTGTATATATTTGAAGCTAAAATGCCTGCATAAAGTTCCAAAGGCCTCTTTGACCATATTTCCAATTCTCCCAAATATAGAACATAAAAGGGGCTTCAAGTAAGTAGCAATGAAATAAGACATCAGTAAAGATGCTGAAAAAATTACCTTAACACAACTGGCTTATTAAACAAATAAAATACGTAGCAGTTATTACACCTAGTCGAAAACAACATATGATTAAAAAGAATTAACTAATCAATCACACTTTTCTGCAGAATATAATAATGGTCCTCCTTCTCTTATAATATCCAAACCTTGTTCCTATTTGCTTAAAAATAACAGAGAACTTATCCAAGCCTTACTTATTGGCGGTTTTTAGTAACTGAAGAAAAGTGTCTTTCGAGAATACCAAATGATTATGTACTATCTATGCAAAACTCTAATGCTGTGGATGTCTGTAATACAGAACAAACGAATACTCTAAGAAAATGAAATGCTGTTGCATTACAATAACTATATAATTGAACTCCACAACTAAATTTGTACTCTCTGGATATCAATGAGTCTACAGAATGACTTTAAATGTTGAACTGTGACCATCTTCTGATAAACTGGGAATAAATTGTCAACAGAATATAATTCAAATCATTCCTCATTGTTTATTACCCCTAAAATACTTTGTCAAAGATAATTAAAAGCTGGGATGTTCATTTCAACAACTGACGTAATGATCGGCAAGAGCTTCAAGAATATAGGCATATTAAATTAACATAGAAAACACTGTGCATTATAGAATACTACAGATACCGGTGTGGCTGGACCTTTGAATTTCCTTTCCGGGAGCACGTCAAAATAATCATAGATATTTTATTTGCACTAAAGATTAAATAATGAGTTTAGGATGACTCATGATGACAAATTAAAATGTCATTAACGTTTCCATCAAATTACTGTTATAAAAAAAGCGCTTCGCATGTCGCTTTTCTTTTGCTTTTACGCATTAATTCGTTGGAATTCCCCGCAGAAAGGCTTCACAAATATAAAAAATAGAGAGAGAGAAAAAAAGCAAATGGCATTTGAAGTAAGGATTTTTCGGTAGCATTCTTTTGACAATCTGGGAATGATTGCGAATTTAAAATCAAAATGGAAACGAGAATGAAACACCACGCTGTACATTTTCTAGGTCTAGTCTTTAAATGAAATGTTGGCTACAGTTCGGAAAACAGGTAGTACCGCAGTAGTCAGTTAGTCAGTAGTCACTCGTTTGTCGAAGTGTCACGTTAGTTAATGGGTTGGGTATTCATTGCGAAAAAAGCCATTAAAACCCCATATCATTCTCGTGTGTCAACAGTGTGGTGGATTTTTTCCTGGACAGCAAATTTATATCCTTTTGTATTCAATTAAGACAGCAGCTCATCTTTTCATCCAGTGAAAAAAATTCTGTAGGAGAAACGATGCTATGGTAACATTATATGGGGTTCAGTAAGGTAAGTGTCAAGAAAATTGTATTACAAAATTTTATCCGGTATTATTTAATTTGTGACATATCTTTGTATAGAACGTTTAGGTGACGTCTTATGCGTGCTTTTGTGGAAACATCTGTTTATTAGCTACTTGGCGTTTTATGCGTTTGAGTTGCCGCTGTTGAGTTTGCAGTGACATTTGTATGGAGAAATATATGTAGCTCTGTAAGAGGGACCACGTTACTTTTATTAATGTATCATAAGGACTGTATGAAACAAAGCAAATGTGATGCAACATTCGTCAGCAGTAGCAGTGAGAACAGTTGGCTCTGATGCCTTCATGGGTAGTTAGGCTCGGGTACTTCAGTGTTATGGTGGTCCAAGTTTGCTAGTTAGACAAATGTCCATTTTTCGCAATAAAATCCCAATCATATGACAAATTAGGCTAATGTGCCCCTCTAACAAGTTACGATATGGTACACAAAAGGTTGGGTTAGGGGAGTTTAAGATTGTTATCAATTAAGGGTGTTGAATGGAGGGAGAGAAAATGTATTAATAGAATATTGAAAATTTTCCTAGTATCCCTTTTAAGAACAAAAGGAATGCCACTACATGCAACATTACGAATCCAGGTAAAAAAGTCACAGGAAAAAAGTAACCTAACCTAACCCAACTTAACCTAACCTAACCCAACTTAACCTAACCCAACCCAACCTAACCTAACGTAACCCACAACCTAACCCCTAACCTAACCAACCTAACCTAATGACTACTGGCCACCATAAATTAATGTGACTTTTTTCCCCAGAGTTTTTTTTCCTAGCCAAAATTATGACTTTTTCTGAATTTTTTCCTGCAGCTTTATTACTGGCCACCAACATGACACACATAACTTAGCTCTGATCATCATCACAGGCAAAAAGGTGATAAATCACAAGAGGGGTAGTAAAGCCCATCGACAAGAGACAGATATGGAGGTCAGGGGACACAAAAGAAGGGGTAGGGCCTAAGGCTTTACTCTGCAACTTGATAAATTATGATAAAAGCAAATAGTAGAAGTAGGCATCTTTTCTCAATCAGTATAGAAAGCGAGTGCCATTATAATATGCACAACACTAACCATACCTGAAGAAGCGCATGATCATATAAATGCAACGCTTAGTTGTGGGTAATATGTTTTGTTTTGGGGGTTTTTCTTCTTTTTTCTTCTTTATCGTTGAAAAAAATATGGGCAAACTCATTCCAGTTGTTCTGTTGCTGTTCCTGTTGCAGAGACTAATGTTCAACAAAAACCTGGGGCTGGTCAGCGTTGGGTGGTACCGGAATCAGGCGCTCTTGCATAATTTTCACATCATCAACAGTGGTTCGTCCAAACCAAAGCCAATTCAGTGCGCGTATTATAACGACACTCGCTTTCTATACTGATTGAGAAAAGAATCTTACTTCTACTTTTGGCTGTCACCATAATTTATCAGGTTGCGGAGTAAAGCCCTATGCTCTACCCCTTCCTTTGTGTCCCCTGACCTCCATATCTGTCTCGTGGCTGTACTTTACTACCCCTTCTGTGATTTCATCATTTTTTTGCCTGTGATTTCATTCCTTTTTGCAAAAAATGTGGTAACAAGGAATGGGAGTTATTTAGATTTTAGATACAGTTTTCTGAGACCCATGTGGATTCTCCGTGATTATGGTCAGCCCAGCTCACTTGCTGCATAATTATACAATTTATATACATACACACATACATATATATATATATATATATATATATATATATATATATATATATATATATATATATATATATATATATATATATATATAAGCGCCAGCAGGAAAAGTGTGAAAGGAAAGATCGTAGACCCTGAGCTTTCGTCTCTATTTCAAGACCTGATCACAGTAACAGAAAGGAGAAAAAGTACAATACTGTAACAATACATTCATTTGGTAGAGAAATACATACATAAACCAGAGTAAAGATCAACTACCCAATTGCCAGGATTTACAAATTAGGTAATACATAAAACAGCCCACTGTTATGAAGAGAAATTACTATGTTGTCTTACGAGGAAAAAGGCTCTTTTAACTGTTGGTTCTTTAAATATCTCATTTTTCATAATATCAACTTTATAAAACCCAGGACTGAGGTTCACATTAATAATTTTATCAATAAAACGTGATTCTGTTATTAGTCTTTCTAAAATATCACTAGATTTATAGTGTCGTCGTATCTTTCCAGTTTATTACTTGGCCTTCGTCTCTCACATGAATAAAAATGCCACTAGATTCGTTACCAGTTCGTACATTATAATGATGCTGGGAAACCTTGTGCAACAAGATTTCCCAGTGTAACCCAGGTACACTTTATCACATCCTGTAAATGGAATGCAATATACACATCCTACGTCACTTTCTTTAGGTATGTTCTTTATCAAAAAGGTTCTGATACAATTATCGTATTTAAAAACAACTGTTATGTGAAATTCTCTCGGTAATTTAGGGAGATGACAAAGTTCATTGTAATAAGGTAGACAAAATATTCTGTTTTAAACTCCTTCCTAACTGTGAACCATAAAAACACTTCTTTGCCTTCCTTAACGCATTGTCCAAACAATGAACCGGGTAGCATAACTTTTTACCAGTAGCATAGATAGTTTGAATTTCTTCGTCCACATATTATGGGTCACATATTTTCAGGGCTCTAAGGAACATACTATTAAATACAGATAATTTAACAGATGAATGATGGTTAAAGAAATAATGTACAGTACATGTACATCAATTTGGGTAGATTTACGGTAAACTTTAAATTTCAATAATTTATTAGATCTGATTATTAATACCTCAAGAAAAGTATTACAATTACTATTTTCTTCTCTTATTTTTAATGTAATAGAAGGCATAAGACTATTCAAACGCTCCAAAATACCAAAGGATCTTCATTTACTGGCCAAAGGACTAGAATATCGTCAACATACCTTATCCAGAACAAAGGGTATCTACATATACCAGGCAATATTCTGCTTTCGAAAAATTCCATGTACAAAATTGGAAAGTACAGGAGACAGGGGATTCCCTATAGTTCTACATTATTTTTTATGTGGGAAGACGAAATTATCCCTACCAGAGGAGATAAAATTTAAGCTAACCAATTGTACATACTATAGCACACTGACCCCACGGAGCTTATGATAGGTCCCAGTGGTTACTCAGGCTTGTGTGTTTTTGTGTTTTTACAAGGCCGTATAAATATAGGAGGCTATATATATATATATATATATATATATATATATATATATATATATATATATATATATATATATATATATATATTTATATATATATATATATATATATATATATATATATATATATATATATATATATATATGTGTATATATATATATATATATATATATATATATATATATATATATATATATATATATATATATATATATTTATATATTTATATATATATATAATATATTTATATATATATATAATATATTTATATATATATATATATATATATATATATATATATATAAATATATATATATATATATATATATATATATATATATATATATATATATATATATATATATATATATAGTAAATATATATATATATAATATATATATATATATATATACTATACATATGTAAATATATAATAAATATAAATATATGAATATATATTTGAAATATATATATATATATATATATATATATATATATATATGTATATATATATATCTTCTTCTTCTTCTTCTTCTTCTTTAACGTGCTTTTTTCCCATTTTTGTGTGGGGTAAGCACGATGCCTTCTTTTGAAGGACTTTTTGATTTGGCTTTGGGGTAGACCGTAGTCTCTATCAGCTGCCCAGCCTGACATCGCTTAGACCCCGGTAGCGTATGTTACATGTATCATACCAGAACCAACGCCCTTTCTCCCAGCAGCAAGAAGTTGTTGCGTGGGTAGGTCGAGAGTTCGAGACATGTGAGATGTTTGTTATGTTTTTAGAAGATGTTGTAGTGGCTTTGTTTTGTGTGTGTATTTAGTCTGTAACACCCATTTGCTTTTTTTTAAGCAAACCTATCCATTGATTACATACATAATCCCAGGGTGTCTACACGGATAGCAAAGTGTCCTCCTCTCTGACCAGTCGGCTGCGGATTTGAACCCGTGCCACAGACTTCTATGAAGTCCGAAGCTGCTGCTGTAACCAACTGCGCCATCGAGGCTCCATATATAATATATATATATATATATATATATATATATATATATATATATATATATATATATATATATATATATATATATATATATATATATATATATATATATATATATTTATATATGTGTGTGTATATATATATATATATATATATATATATATATATATATATATATATATATATATGTATAATTATATATATGAATAAATATAAATTTTATATATATAGATATATATATATATATATATGTAAATAAATATATAAAAATATATATAAATATTATATATATATATATATATATATATATATATAAAATATAGTATATATATATATATATATATATATATATATATATATATATATATATATATATATATATATATATATATATATATCTATACATGTATTTATATATTTTTGCATATTTACATTCTTCCCTCGTTGCCAGCTAGCAAATAATTCAAATTTCTGAATAAAAGCACTTCTCTTTTGAATGTTAGGCCAAACAACATGGCAGACAAGGAGGTTTATCACTTGTTTTGAACCAAGAACGCATTTCTCTCTGCACCTGAACGGAAACGAGGACAACAGACCACCCTCTTCACACCCCCCTGCTAAAGAACAGTCCTAAATTTTCCCCCCACTTGGGGTAGTGTTATTGGCGTAGGTTTTAGGGAGGTTATAGTTATTGAGACGTGGGCCCCCTCGAAGGGAAGGCTGCTAACTTAATCTTTAGGTCCTTAGACTATAAGGCCTCCTTTCCCTTGACCTCGTTACTGGCTTCTGACCTGCCGCCAGATTTGCCTAGCTCACGTACATATGAACACATGCCCAAGCGCCCACGCAAAAAAACGCCAGCCATGACAGGGACGAACTGGCTTCTGAGATAAATGGTCATCCGTCCTCCTCTCATCTTGGGCTAGTGACAGATGATGCTTATTCTACAAGTTCGAAGGCTTATTTAGGAGCTCATATAAGCATGAGAAGGTATGCCTGTGTAGCAGTCTTCCACCAGTATCCCACTGTTCATTCTAGTGAAATTCTTTACTTTATTTCTCCAAGATTTTCACCATTTCCATTCCACTTCTTGCCTTCCCTTTGTTTGCAAAGACCAGCCCATAACCCGCCCTTGACTTGCCTTGTGTTTAAGTAAAGCATCAAGAATCTTATCAAACTACTCCCTCCATAGTGTTAACTCAGGCTAATTAAAGCTAATTAATCATTTCCTCCATGGTGCATTATTTAGTAACGAGGGAGAACTGATTCTGTACACAAGTGTATGCTACTTCTGGAATTCTCTTCCAGGAGTCATCCATGCTCTGCTCAAGTCGAACCACCACCTTGTGAATCAAATCCTTAAAGAATACTGCCATCTGTGAAACAAAGAAAGTCTGGATAGCATTTCCCACCAGTTACGCACAAAGCCAAATGCACAAACTAATTCAAGCCTTATCACGCTTTCCAATTTGGGACATGCCATTCATGTCCTCATAATTTCCATGTTCTTTAATTTTGATTGCCTGCTGGACCCCCATTTCCAGTTTCATTTGATTTCTTCTTGTGTAAATAAATTCATTGTAACGTAACCCTTTATTCATTTCCCATGGCGACCTTCCACCCTTTGAGCAAATTGGTAAAATAAGGTAAGTCTTAAATTTTCCCTTCATTTTGGTTATGTCCTGGTGTTCTTCATTGGCCCCTCTGGCAGTAAAAATTCACAAAAAAACCTCTTGCATTCTTCCAAAGTCACTCAATACATAATAGTGGCGACCTTGCCAGGATATAGTCGGATTATCAAAATTATCCTCGCTATTTGCTAAAGACTAGGAATGAAACCAACCAGGAAATCATCCATTTAGTTCAATTAATTTCATTGTTTCACAAAAGGCTATACAGAACGACTAGGGCAAGTGTATTAAAGTAAAAAGGTTATTATCATTAAGTCTTGTAACATTAAGGATATGTAGGGATAACTAGGAAAGTGATATTAATTTTTAAGAGAAAGAGTAAAAATGCAACAAGTCTCTTTTGTTAGAATTTCTTCATAACACAGGTGAAAGCGCATAGGTTCTTAAATTAGCGAGACAGGCTCGCAGATCACGATCGTTACTCACTGCAAAACTTCCCAGTTGTAGGGAACAGTTGTGTTTTGTTGCCAGGTGAACGAGTATAGGAGTTAGGAAGTGTTTACTAGGGAATTATTGCATGTGGTAGCCGTGAAAAGTTAGATAGGAGTTTTATTCAAAAACAGTTATGGCAGAGAAAGTGTACAATTTCTCTGTCTGTGATATAGGACTTTACGATAGTTAAACCATGTGTAGTGGTCTCTGGCATCCCGATGCCGAGTGAGTAAACAGTCACTGTGTTCAGTTTGCACAGGTGCAAATCATCCCACTGCCCCCAAAAACAAAAACATTCCAGGCATAGTCATTTAACAAAACTCACATCTGATATTAAAATAACGTAAAGGCATTGCTGCTGTTTAAAGGTAAATAATTCATTTTGCATCAAAATCCACCTTCAGCCAAGAAAGTAGAGTTTTAGTTTCCCCTCCAACAATTTCCCATTCTCTGTTGGCGCGACAAAGTGACGAGTCGGGCGACAGAGCGAGTCTACCTGATCAGCTGTTCTCACACACGCGACTCGATCGCACATCTTTCGTTCATGCTGAATGAAGTTTCATCACTTTTCAACCTTAACGTAAACCTTCACGAAGACTTGAATATCTTTGAAATAATGTAAAAGCTTACTTACTATCACTTGCCATGGCGAGAGCGAATCAGTGAAATTACGTAAATACCAAAATTCCATTTTCGAAAATTACTTAGCGTAATTTTGCAATTGTAATTTATCTTAAAACAAAAGGTAGAGTAACTTCATTCATAACAAATATGTTCCATTACCATACGCTGTCAGGGAGAGAGAGAGAGATTTTTATTCTCATCATAACAAAAGGGGACACTAACATTAAGCAACGAGTACAGTACAGTATTGGAAAATAAACCCACTAGTCATAAAGACAAATACGACAAGAATTTTCTTTAGTTTATCCAACCTTCAATCTTTTAAGATCCAAATCCATTATTCCTTACTCATTTACACATAGTGTGCAAATTTATGTATGTGCCTGCGTTCATTGAATTACCTTCTCCAACTCCTTTCCTTTTCCATTAAGTGCTCAGCCACGGAGTGAATTCTCGTACGCCATAGGGCATACGTACCGACATTGTATAACATTTATCAGCTGCCGTGCACGAGTGGGAACTCATTATCCAAGCCTTGCGTATGCCACAAGCCCTAATCGCATATTGCATGCAAATCCCATAACTTCCCTTTCCTCATGTCAGGGAGAAAGCTTCCTTTCCTCATGTCAGGAAGCAACCACTAGTTCTTAGGACTAGACCCCCACGAGTGCATGACCAAGGATTCCGTTTTCATAGTGCCACTAATCTGAGGCACTGCCAACCAATTAAAACTACTTAAGCACTTACCTTTCTTCTCTCCCTCTTACTTCCCACTTACTTCTGCCGGAGTCTCTTCTTTCCCTCTTACTCCTTACTTATCTTCTGCCTCAGGCAGAGTGCCACTCCATCAGTGCCGTTTGATTGCACTGACCTTAGTATTGCTCCACGGAGCGCACCAGCACCACAGTGCCACCCGATCAAAATAATCACTCATAAGCCACTGCACCGGTACCTAAGATACAAGAGTGTCACCAACAGTGCATCCGCCTATAAGGACCGTAGCGCCTTCAGGATCACTCCCATTTCCCAAGTGTTTCCACCCATAAGGAATATTATACCTTCAGGATCACTTCCATACCTACCAGCGCGTCTGCTCATAAGGATCAGATGTCCTTCAGGATTGCTACATCAGTGTGACCTTTGCACGGCACACTCAACCACAGTGCCACCTTATTGAAAGGATGCCACCCCACTGAAGTGCCACCAAATTACGGGACACTTCCACATCGTCACAAACCATTTCCCCTAGTCCACCTCCTAAACCACGACCATGTCTCTAGAACAGTGCCAAGCCCTCATGAACATGGGCAAGGACACAGGTTCACCAGACAGGAACTCACCCAGTGGATGAAAGACCAGCTGGATGAAATACTCCAGGTGGAACGAGAAGAGCGAGAAGATCAGGGGAGGTATGAAGGGGCCAAGATAGCAAGAGAATTAGCCCTCAAAGACAAGGAGCTCGAGCTGGAGAGAGCAAGGAAGGAAAGCGCAGAAGCTCTAGCATCCCAACAAGCCTCTAGCCCCACACCTGCTGCCTCAAATGCTCCACTATCAAGCCTTAATGTCCTAGTCCCCAAGTGGATGGACTGAGGACGAGCCGGAAGCATGGCTAGAAGAGATCGAGGTGCTTTTTGAAAACTACGACACCAACATGATCGAGAGGGCCTTAGTGCTAACCAAGCACATGGAAGGAAAGGCTAAGGCAGCCCTCTGCTCGCTGGAGAAGAGTCAATGAGGCGACATGGCCTCAGTCCGTGCGGTAATAGCCAAGGCATGTGAAATCACCCCTGAGAAGTGAAGACAACGGTTCCGAGGTCTGGCCAAGGAAGACAGCTGGTCCTGGACAGAGTGGGCCTGTCACAAGAGTCAGGCTGGGACCCACTGGGTCAACTCCCTGAAATGCACGACTTTCGAGGACTTATTCAACAGGACCATACTGTAGGATCTTTTCCAGTGTGTCCCTGGGCCTCTGGCTGTGTATCTCAGTGATAAGCAGCCACCCACTCCCAGGGAAGCCTGCCACTTAGCCGATGTCTGGGAAACAATTAATGTCTCCCACAGCATGTTTCAACGCCACCTACTGCCACCCAGATACCTCTCAGGCTCAACGCACCCAAGGAACGGACCACCTAGCAAACCTCCTTGCCCCCATTGCAAGAAGTTCGGCCATGCCAAAGCAGAGTGCCGCTTCAAGAGAGGAGCTACCCCGAAACCCCCTTCAAGGCCTAAGACTCCAAACAATGCCCCTGCGACTGCCCCCAACCAGCCCCCAAATTGGTACCCGCCTAAGGGCCCCTGCAAGGACTGTCGTCAGCACGGTCACTGCCACGCGGCCTACCCTGGTTGCCCGCGGCATCCCGTTAAGACTGTCGGCCTTGTGTCGAGAGCCCAGCCTCCTGAAGAGTGGGCCACCTTGAAAGGGGTGTCAGTCTCCCCCCTAGGCAGGACCCTTCCCGAGACGGAGCTGGCTACCATACTGGGAGCTGATGTCACCTTAATCGCCTGAGCCCACGTACCACCCGGGGCAGATGTAAGAGATGAGCAGCGGTGGACCGTGAGCTGGATCGACGAGCAGTCGAGAGACATCCCCACTGTCCAGCTCCGGGTGAGCACTCCTTGGGGTCCCAAGGACCATTGTCTAGGGCTAGTGAGCTCCATCAAACATGGAGTGGAGTTCCTGCTAGGACGGGACTTACTGTGGCATCTCCCTCAAGCCGTGCCCTTGCGCTGCATGACAGCTGCTGTTAGCCTGGACTCAACTTCACAGCCCCCTCTGTCCAAGGACCCCCCACACCAGGATTTCAGACTGGGGGATGTTCCCTGGCTGCGGGAAGACCCCACACCCACGTTGGACCCCCAGCCTCCGGCCAGGGTGAATGCCCTGCTGGTCACTGGCTCTGCAGCCCAAAGTGCCGGAGGTACTCAGGTCCCAGCTAATCGCAGCCCAACAAGAGGACAACAACCTCACCCCTCTCCGCGAGGAGACCTTCAGCCAAGTAGAGGACCTGAAGGACCTCACAAAGGATGGCTAACTTTTTGAGGAGGAGGTACTTTATAAGGTCTCCCGGGGGCTGGATGAACAGGCCCACCTCCGTGGTGGTGCCACGGAAGTTACAGCCTCACGTCCTCCAACTGGCACATGATGGGCTGGGTGGTCACTTTGGGGTGAACCGAACCGCCAAGGCACTGGAGGGGAAGTTCTACTGGCCCGGGTGGTGTAGGTCTGTCAAGACATACATAGCCTTTTGCCTGCCGCCCCCAATCCCCCGCCAGCTCACGGGGAAGCCAAATGAAGTGGTCCCCGGGGCACCCCTCCAAAATATCCCCTCTGTCGGCGTCCCCTTCCAAGATGTAATCATCGACTACTATACACCTGAGGGGCGCAAGCAGCAGAAAACCGGGAACTCCCATGTGTTGACAATTATAGACCAGTTCACCCGCTATCTTGAGGTGATACCCGTAAGGAGCACCAGCTCCAAGAACGCCATCAAAGCTCTTATACACTTTTTTTGCCGGTTCAGGTTCCCCGCCACCATCCAAAGCGACGAGGGGAGACATTTCATGTCAAAGGAGTTCATGTACAGCCTGGCCATTCAAGGCATCACCCACCTCCACTCGACCCCCTACCATCCAGAGAGCCAGGAAATCATTGAGAGGTTCCACCAAACCCTTGGGGTGTGGCTCTCCATCTTGGCCAAAGAGAATGGAGCCAGATGGGAGGAAAATCTACCTTATGCCTCTTCTGCATCAGGCAGGACCCCTCGGAAACTCTTGGATACGGCCCATTTGAGCTCTTGTTCACTCATTCCACACGGACCCCAGTGCCTGGAGGTTCTGTATGAGGCCTGGGCAGATCCGGAGAAGGAGACATGGGTTGATGACCTCCCCACCCTCCAGCGAAACCTATGGCCACCATGGGCCATCACCCAAGCCCATGAAGCCATGACTCAGGAGAAAGTTAAACTGTGGACCGACAAGACCGCTAGAGCCTGCAATTTCGAAGTGGGAGAACAGGTCCTCGTGCTCCGCCTAGGAGCCTCTCGCCCCCTCGCGACCCAGTTTACGGGCCCCCATGAGATTCTGGCCTGGAGGGGCCAACTCAACTATCTGGTGGACTGTGGGAAGAGGTGGGCAAAATGGCTCCACATCAACCTACTCAAGCCTTTTCAGGAATGAGCCATCCCTGAGGAGGCTACGCAAGAACCTCCCCCCGCCGGCGCAGTGGTCGGTTCCATGACCATGGTCCCCTCCCCAGAGAAGAATTCAGAGATCCTGGCTCATCTCCACCACATCACTCCTGGACTTGACGAGGCCAGGTGACAGGACATCCGCGAGCTCCTCCTGAAGTATCCACAGATGACAAGGTATGAGCTGGGGTGCACATCCATGGCAGAGCACACGATTTACTTGGAGAAATCAACCCGGCCTATTGCCCAGGGATACTATAAGGTAAACCCCCAGCAGGCCGAGAGAGTACAGGCCCAGGTCCAACTCCAGCTGGATCTCGGCTTGATCGAGCGGTCCTGTAGACCCTGGGCCTCCTCAGTAGTGTTGGTCCGCAGGGAGGGTGGGGGAGACCGGTTGTGCATTGACTTCCGGAAGTTAAACGCCATCACCAAGCCGGAACCCTACCCTCTACCACGAATTGAAATCTGCCTGGATAGTCTGGGTCAAGCCCCTTGCCAGAGCAAAATGGATCTGGGAAAGGAGTATTGGCAAGTCCCTCTGTCAGCCGAGTCTAGGCCACTAACAGCATTCTCGACACTGTCCGGACACTACCAGTATAGGGTCATGCCCTTTGGCCTGAAGAATGCGCTGAGCTGTTTCCAGCGCCTCATGAATGAGGTGCTAGTGGGCATCCCCAATTGCGTAGTATATCTAGATGATATAGTGGTCTACGCCAGCTCCTGGGAAGAGCACCTGCACATCTTGGCCCAGGTCTTCAATGCCTTGCATAGAGCGAACCTGGTAATCGACCTGAAGAAGTGCCAATTTGGCATGGCCGAAATCACCTATCTAGGCCACGTCGTAGGCAGCGGCAAGTTGATGCCTAAGGACATCAACATACAGGCCATCAGGAAGATGCCCTACCCTACTACGAAAAAGGATGCCCAACAGTTCTTGGGGATGGTCCAGTATTTCTGGCGGTTCATCCCGAACCTCTTGGAAGCGGCCGCCCCCATCACCAACCTGTTCAAGGGGAACAAAGAGTTCCACTGCACCCAAGAATGCAAGGAGGCCTATGACTGCCTGAAGGAGATTCTCATCAGCAAGCCAGTGCTGCAAAGCCTGAACTATGACCGTCCATTCTAGTTGGCTGTCGATGCCAGCAACATAGGGGTCGGCACCGTGTTGTTCCAAGAGAGGGATCAAATGAACCACCCTATAGCCTACTATTACAAGAAGTTGAACCCGGTGCAGACGAGATACAACACAATAGAGAAGGAGCTCCTGGGGTTGGTCCTGGCCATGAAGTATTTTGAGGCCTATCACTGTGATCACAAATTCCCCTTGACAGTCCTCACCGACCACAACCCTCTAGTCTACCTGACCACGTTCAGGAATCAGAATAGACGCCTCATGCAATGATGCCTGGATCTACAAGACACAATTGGAAGATCTGGCACATCAAGGCCTGAATAACCTGTGTACAGTAGTAGTATTAACTCCTAACACTTTAGGCATTTGTAACATACTAACCCTTTTTTTCAACTAACCTCATTCAAAACTATCCCATACTCCAACTGATGCCTTTCTTAATTGTGTACCGTGATTTACCCTTCAGGTTACTCATGTTTAATTTGGTTGCGTGTACTAATCATAAAGCATTGCG
>NC_089791.1:64497655-64517655 GCF_040412425.1 Macrobrachium rosenbergii
TATATATATATATATATATATATATATATATATGTATATATTTATATATTTTATATATATATATGTATATATGTATTGATGTACATACATATATATATATATATATATATATATATATATATATATATATATATATATATATATATATATATATATATATATATATATATATACACATATGTATATACTGTATATGTATTAATGTATATACATATATATATATATATATATATATATATATATATATATATATATATATATATATATATATATATATATATGTGTGTGTGTGTGTAATTCTAATAGCCACAATGCCCTCTTAACTTCCCAAATTCTTCACGCTTTTTGGATATGCTTGTAACTACCAAGCCGATAGATCTAAACGGAAGAAATTGAAGAGACTGTGATGGCGGTCGCGGGAAACGAACCCTCGTTACCGATATCACAAGGAGGTTGCGTTGCCGACCTGACCACGAGAAGGATAAAAGTCTATTATCTCTCGTACATACATATACCTGTCGTTTTCAGATATATTTATTAGAGCTGGAATAGACCCATCCTCACCATCGTAGCCAAATGGGCAATCGTTTTTATTGCTTTTTAGGCTGAAATATATATGTAGAATCTACTGGTCACTTTTACCAGACACATATGTAATTCTAATATCCACAATGCCCTCTTAACTTCTCGAATTCTTCGCACTTTTTTGGATATGCTTGTAACTACGAAGCCGAAATATCCAAACGGAAGAAGAAATTGAAGAGCCTGTGAACGCTGGTCACAGGAAACAGACCCTCATTACCATATTCACAAGGAGGTCGCATTGCTGACCTGACCACAAGAAGGATAAAGTCTGTTACCTCTCATACATACATATACCTGTCGTTTTCAGATATATTTATTAGAGCTGGAATAGACCCATTATTAGAGCTGGAATAGACCCATCCTCACCATCGTAGCCAAGTGGGCAATCGTTTTTATTGCTTTTTAGGCTGAAATATATATATGTAGAATCTACTGGTCACTTTTACCAGACACATACGTAATTCTGATAGCCACAATGCCCTCTTCTTCCGTTTGGATATTTCGGCTTTGTAGTTACAAGAAAAGGAGCTTGAGTTGGAGAAGGCTAGGAGGGAAAATGCTGAAGCTATGTCGATACAACAAGCCTCCAACCCCACACCTGCTGCACCAAATGCTCCAATCTCGAGCATTAATTCCCTCGTCCCCAAGTGGACTGAAGACGAGCCAGAAGCAAGGTTGGAGGAAATAGGGGCACTCTTTGACAACAACTACCACATCATTGAGACAGAGAGGGCCTTAGTGCTTACCAAGCACATGGAAGGAAAAGCTAAGGCAGCCCTTCGCTCACTGAAGAAGAGTCAGAGAGGCGACATGGTTGAAGTGCATAGAGTCATCATGAAGGCCTACGAAATAACCCTGGGGAAATGGAGACAGTGGTTCCGAGGTCTTGCCAAGGAAGTCAGCTGGTCCTGGACTGAATGGGCCTGTCACAAGACCCAGTGTGGTACCCACTGGTTCGACTCCTTGTCTTGCACTACGTTTGAGGACCTCTTCAATCGGACCATGTTGGAGGATCTTTACCAATGCGTGCCTGGGTCCCTTGCTGTGTATCTCAATGATAAGCAGCCCACCACCCTTATGGGAGCCTGCTGTATGGCCGATTCATGGGAAATCTTTAACCAGTCCCACAACACATTTCAGCAGCGCATAGTGCCACCCAGGTACCTCTCAGGCTTGACTCACCCGAAGAACGGACTGCCTAGCAAGCCTACGTGTACCCACTGTGAGAGGTTGGGGCACGCTGAAACTGATTGCCGCTATAAGCTAGGCACTAATAAGCAGCCTCCTACTAATAACCAGAACTCCTCTCCATCTACATCCACTCAACCCTCTCCACCAACAGTCACCGCAGGTCACAGAGCCCCTACAAAGGGCCCATGCCAATCCTGTGGTGCTGCCGGTCTCTATAGTGCTGGACACCCGGCCTGTCCAAATCATGTCCCAGCCACCAAGTTCATCAACCTAATTAGCACTTCATTCTCCGCAGCCAGGCCACAGAAGATACTTTAACCCAAGAGACTGGAGACCCAGTTCATCTCAGTGGCCCCACTTAAGGGCTCTAGCCTGCCCGTGGCCCTTCCGGTCACAGTAGACACTGCAGCAGACGTTAGCCTGATTTCCAGGCCCCAAGTGCAAGCCACTGCCACAGTACCCCACCGCCTTGGCGTGGTGGGTGGAATTCAGCCCGGAGTGGATATCCTGTTGGGTCAGGACCTACTCTGGGGAAGTCCTTCCCCAGCGCCACTTCACAGCCATGCTACCTCCTTCATGGAGGCCCAGACTGTAGGAGCACCCCAAGAAGAAAAACCACCTTCCACCCACTGAAGTGATCAGTGGAAGGGGCACACACCAAACCGTTCTCAGCCTAGTCCTCCCTCTCCATGGAAGGACAGCCAGCAACGAGGTCCTCCCTCTCGAAGAAGGGACATTCCCAAGACGCAGTACTGCTGTAAAGCGTGCAAGGTGACAGGCCACTCCACTAATTGGGAGGGCTGCCCAAATAAGCAATGCCCAGCGGACGCTCTCGCTCCAGACTCTCCAAGAAGCTCTGACCTCCAGCTGGGACAGGAATCTCTGTCTCAGCCCAACTCAAGCCATCCACGAGGTATTGCACCCCCAGACCCCTCATCAGGCATGCCTGACCTCTATTGCTGCCAGTGCCACTTGCGAGCACTGAGCAGTGCCAAGCTCCGTCCGGCTTGGACATTGAGCCACCACTCAAAGAGGACCCTGTGCCAAATCCAGATCATGAGGCGGATCCTCCCCCGGGAGATTCAGGATCTATCATGACAATCATCCTCACAACCTGTGAGCTTCCGGCACCCGACACTTCTTCCTCACCAAATCCGTCCCCAGAGGATGAGCTCCTGGTGGATCAAATTGCTACACCTTCTCTGGGAGACTAGGAACTGGCCTCCCAGGATGCAGAGGTCGAGATCGCTCTTGCTCAGGTTGTCGCAGCAGCAGTAGGGAGCCCTCCTGTAGTTTCTGAAGTTACCCCTAACTTCGCACCCGCTAGCCCTTCTGGCCTTTCCCCAGAGTCAGTGCCCTCATTACCTCCTAGGTCTGACATAGATAGGCCTTGGAGGAACCCAAAGAAGAAGAAGAAAGTGTGGAAGAGAGCCAAGTAGTTGCTAGAGCCATGAGCTCATCCTGGCACTTGTGCCCTCTTGGCACAGCACATTTTCCATCTCAGCATGATCCTGCCGCCTGCCCAGAGGAGGTAGCCAGCGTGAGCTCTGTCTCATTAACAGCCTAGACCAGATTGAGTACATCCTACCAGTAACCTTGTCACTTACTGTACACCTTACAACAAGCAGCAGTAACCACCTAAGTACATTGTAATTGAAAACCAGCCATTCTAAAAATTGTGAAGAGAGCCACTGACCTCATGACACTCATAGCCTAAGACCTCATTGGGGCAAGCATTTATCATATGAGGCAAAACCACGTACAGAATAGTACTTACAAATTGTAGTGCAAGACACTGTATACTTGTAACCTTGTAACTTAGCTAGTTCACTATCCTTTACTTTGGTGCTACAGCCGTGTTCTAGTAAGTTAGGTCATAGGAGATACCATGGGATGTACCATTTGGCTAAGTCTTAACATCATGATCGTAAGAGGTAGCACATAATAACCGTAAGCATCTTTAAGTAGAGTTAGGAGTCTGTAGCAGTAAGTGATTAAAGTTCATATCCTTTCTAGAGTCAAGTAGATCCATAGCTAGTTAGATTGTACAGAACAAATCTGCTCAGGGGAAAAGAGTAAAGTAATCGAGGTGAACAGCTTGCTTATTACAGACCTTCACGCCCAAAAGGGAGTGAAGGCCTTCTTAAGAGGGGAGCTTTTATAAATATTCTGCTGTTTGACCTCTCTGCCATATTTTAGTAGGAATATAATCAAAACCAAAAGTAAGACAAAGCCAGGAAGAGCTCTCTGTGAAAAGCAGGGAGAGAAGCGGGTAGGATGTTGTGGTGTTCAAAACTAAACTGTTCCCAGCAGCTTATAGGTTTAGTTTAAGGACCTATCCAACAGGTAGGGTTGCCAGGACCACCTTTTCCTGTGAACTGTGTATTGGCGAGTTTTTGTCATTTTTTCAGACTGCCTGCAGGCTAGAAAGAATGGCTGTTTACAACAACGAAACCAGGACCCCGTGCCCTTGACCCGAGGTCAGTGAGACAGAGAGAAACAAGCAGTCCTACAGGGCACATCAGCATTAGTGCTCCTGCTTACTCCGACTTTCGTCTTTTTAATACTGAGTGGAATGACGTTAAGCGTTTTTTCACAGAACCCAGGTGTCAGTTGCAAGTTTTTAAGTCTGGAAATGACAGAACTGACCTGGTGTTTCTCCCACTGTACTTTCATTTTGTTTTCCCCTTCCTTAACTGACTAAAACCCTGGTGGAACCATATTTCCTGTAGTAAGTCAAGTATATGAATTATAATTAGCATTACCTAGTGAAAGGTATCCCCTTGCAGTGGATCAGGAGATGACATAAGAAAATAATACTCAGGCGAGCCTTGGAACCTAATCATACCACTGTTTGGAAGAGGAAATGACAAGTATTCATTTAGTTGTTGTGTCATGGTATTTCTCCCTCACTGTACTTCATTTTCCTTTGTTTGGATGGGTAATCCCCCATAATAAATAAGATACCAGTACCCTAGTTCCACTGACTAAAGATCCTTTTGGGGAACCATAATTGATCCTGTAGGGCTAAGTCAGGTATATAAATTATAATTAATAATTAATTCCTAGTGAGATTGCAATAATATATCCCCCTTGCAGTAATTAAGGATTAGGAGATATATATATAAGTAAAATAATACTATATATATATATATATATATATATATATATATATATATATATATATATAATCAGGTCCTTTAACCTTGGAACCTGATTTTTAGTTGATAATAAGTCCACTGTTTGGAAGAGGAATAGCCTTTAATAATCTAAGAAACTCTCCCATCAACTCACCCGTCGAACTCAGAGTTTTGCGTTTGATACGATATCCATTTAGTTGTTGTTTTGTCATAGATGACTATTTATCACATCACCGTTTCAATGTAAACGTCCTTTAATATCAATTCACTCTACCTCGGAAATAATATATTTTCATATATGTTACCGAGGATTTTATTGATAATAAGTCCAAAGGGGACTAACTGCCGCATGCAGATTCCTCCCATCACTGTAACAATGTTTTGCATTTTCCTTTGCCATGTTGACTGGACTGTGTAGCCATATTATGACTATAATCAATCACCGTTTTATTTAGTTCAAACATTTTGTCCCATAATAAATATTTTCAGATACTTTTTAGTTGATAATAAGTCCACCCGTGGGAATCGAACCAGCGAACTGGGACAACCTAATCTAATTAACATTAATTGTCTGTCTTTGTTTTGGGGTAATTTCCAGCCTTACATTGATATATTATTTCCGAGGATTATATTAAAGGACGTTTGTAGCTTTCTGATTGTGGGCCGTGATGTGTAAAGCAGGGCTATATAAATTACAGTAATTAATAATTAATTCATCCACTGAATGACCCATGTAACAATATATATATATATATATATGTGTGTGTGTGTGTGTGTGTATATATATATATATATATATATATATATATATATATATATATATATATATATATATATATATATATATATATATATATATATATATATGCAATTGTATGATAGATTGTTTCATAACTATTATCAACAAAATATTTCATGTGAATATTACACGTGCATACATAATGAACTATATTTACATTTTATTATATTCCCATATATGCTTTACATTTACAGTTTTTGTTTCACCTACACAAAATATTTCATGTGCCGTTGTCCATACATAATGAACTTTCTGTTATTCAAAATTTACATTTACAGTCTTTGCACCTTATTTGCCAAAAATTTCTGTAAAATTCTTAGTCGGCAACGAACAAAATAACCATTACATCATTTAGCAAAGTGACACAGTGCCCAGTATAAGTAGATACCTTTTTTATAGCGCCCCTACCGGGTTTAGTCCTTTTTCGCCATGAAAACATTTGAACATATTTTCCATGGTTTTTAATTGTCCCGCGAAATGTCTTGGATTTTTTTTTCTTTTACTTTACCTCTTTCCTGCTTATTGCCAAGTATGTGCCAAGAACCCATATTCGGAAAAGTTATGAACAATAAAGCCTACAAAGTATTCTAGACCACCTCCGTCTATAGCGTCTCCCAAATCACTGGACTTTAGGTCTTTGGTGGATGTGCTGTCATTTTCTTCCCCAGCAAAGTCCCAGTTAAATAAACAACCAGATGATACATTGATTGCTCTCACAACTGCTATCAATATTGTAATTTGATACCATGAGGGAACTATTTTTTCCCTAGATGTGATCTAACCCGTTGCCTAACTGACACAGGAATGGGTGCTGGTAACGTTTTCCCATTTATTACAGACAAATGAAGAAATATTCTAGACCGTCCTGATTTAGCCTGTAAATTGATACATATGAAATATCAAATTTTGCCTTTACCGTGTCAAACAGTTTAGGCAAAGACTTGGAAGAGATGACCAAGCCTTTCTGAAACCGGTAAAGTCCCTCTTTTTTTTTTTCCACAGACCCTCATGGATGATACAGCATCAATCGATCTACCCAATACTTTTTTGTCTTTTCAAGTTCAACCCCTATGCATATCTTGTCGGTTTCTCATCGTAAGGAACTCAAGAATTAAATAAGACAAACCAGGAATCATTTAGGGATATGAAATGACTTAAAGCTTTCCAATGCATGTCCTAAAATAAACACCTGCTTCCAAAGTACTCGTGATTTAGCAGTCAATACCATAGCCTAAGATAGACCATGGTCGATGTGCTTGTAAGTCGTCATCGTTGTTAATGGGGTCATTTGGTGTTGTTTTAAAACAAGGGGTGGCGTGCGTGTCCGTGTCTAAAACAGTTTTTTTTTCCCTCTGTAGGATTTCTGTAAATATTTTAAAGTGTGTTATGGTTGTTATATGCGTGTTGTCCTGCTGTGGTGAAATTCTTGCTTTCATGATGAATTTGAAAAAAAAAATCATTTTCACACTACTGCAACTAATAATACAGTGTGATATCTTGGTACAAAACTCAAAAGGTCATATTCGGTAGAGTATAGGAAGGAATGTTAAACAAAGCTCATAAGTCAAATACGGTAGATAATAGGAAGAAATTTTAAATAAAACCCATGAGTCAAATACAGTAGGAAGAAAAGTTTTAACTCTAAATTCTAAGGGAAACCGTACACAGCACAGTATTTTGGCATTTTATTGAATAATAATAATAATAATAATAATTTAATTTAGAAGTAAAACTTTTTTCCTGCCAGTCACCACCCTGGTTTCTAAACGAATGAGAAGTCAGTAGTCTGACCTGGGATAAACAAGGCCGGAGGTCTACTCTGACGTCACAATCCGGGATGCGCAGGTAGCGACAAATTGTGTGCCTCCCGTGGGTAGACCTCCCTTTCTTTGGACCTTAGTTTCAAGACCCATTAATACCCAGAGTCGCGCAAGTCCCTTCTTATACAAAAAGGTCAGTTTCATCAGTGTAATCTGATGGGACATTCCTCCTTCTGAAAAGCTTTCAAGCAGCACACAGTAGGTTCCAACCTTACTTTGTCACTTGCCATTTAATTTCAACCATTTCTCTCTTAATTTCTAGACTTTATCAGGCTCACGCACTTAACCACGTGACTTTTCTCTTCGGCGGGATTCTCAGGTCTTGTGCTGAATCCACCTGGTCACATCTGGCCTTGTTTACCTTTTATAAAGTCATCTGTAAAGTCATTCGTGAAGTCTCTGCTAAAAGTGTTAATTGTAAAGTCTCTGTTGGGCAAGTTTTCTGTGGTGACGTCCCATTTTCTTTTCCTACAATTAGTCACGCCTAACACATTAGGTCACTCAAAGTTCAATCATTTAAACTATGTATATCTTTTGTTTATCTGCTGTCAAAATGTATCACATGTTTCTTCTTTCACAGGCATCAAGATTGTATCCAATTCCATTTCTGTCTGTTCTTATATTGTAAAGTGTACTGGTTTGCTGTATTTATTGTTATTTATTATCGACCTCAGGTCACTGAGGTTTCCATTGTATTCTGCGGCGTGATGCCAGTCTGCCGCTATATAAACTGCCTGGATCATGAATGAAGTAGCAGTAACCTTATCCTGCTCGTTTCTTTCGCACCTCTTAAAGTGGTGACTCCAGAGTGGTTCCCGAAGCCATTAGCGGGCCCCAAACGGCGACTCAGTCTTGGCTTCAGGGACTTACTCACGCCCTTAGCGGACTAATCACGGCGCTGAACCAGGGTTTGGGCGTGCTGACTCTCATCGGCAAAATCACCAGCGTCATTAGCTGACTCACATGGCACGCTTCCAAGTGCGTTTTGATGCGAGTACCCCACTCCAGTTAAGAGGGCAAAGAGCGAGTATGGATTCAGACATCCCTTCCCTCGTTCAGTTAACCGCTAACCTCGTGGATTCGGATGTCTACCTCCCCCCACATCACCCGCGCCTGCCCCCGCTCCTCCACACCCCTGCCCGCGCCCCGCACTCTCCCCTGCCCGAGGCCCTGCCCGGCAGGACAATCACGGGTCGCCCTGACCTTAAAACTGCCACCGTTCACACGGGAACCCATCGTCATGGCTGAACATGGTCGAGAGCCAGTTCCGCATGGCGGAACTCACCGACGGGGTGCTGCAGGCGGATACCGTACTTAACGCCCTGCCGGAGGAAGTCTACAAGAAGCTCGTCCCATGGGTGTCCGATGCACGCCCCCTCACCTACCACCTCCTGAAGAAGTCCCTCCTCGACGCATGCTCCCTGCCAGTCGCCGAGCGGGCCGTCCACGCCCTCGACCTTGCTGTCAGCCCACGGCAGGAGCCGAGCGTCAGGGAGTCATGGGGCATGATAAAGGTCCTCCTCACCCTCCCAGACACCGACGGCACCGGAAAACAAAATGAAATAAGCCTGTCGTGGGAGCTCCTCCTTCGTCAGCTCCTCACGGAAGTCCGGACACAAATTCCTGAGCCCTACGCCATCCCCCTCGACCACCTGATCCTCACAGCGCAGAACCTGACGGACTCCATGAGGGCAACGAAGCGGGTACCAGCACCCACACTACCAGTCAGCACCATCCAGCAGGAGGAGGGCGCAGAGCAGGAAGTCAATGCCGTCGGCAGGAGGCGCCCAGCGCCTCACAACAGGTGGAATTCCCCGGGGATGTGCCACTACCACAGGCGGTTCGACAGGGATGCCCGGAACTGCCTGCCGCCCTGTTCATTCACCCGTTCAAAAAAATAGGGGTGGCGGCGGCCAGCAGGACAGGCAGCAGAAGAACCCAGGGGCCCAGAATCAGTAGGCTTCTACGTCCGCGACACCGTCTCCAGCAGGATGATTCTGGTCGACATGGGGGCCGTTAGATCAATCTTCCCGGCATCCAGAGAGGACCTCAAGTGAGAATCGGACCCGGCTGCCTTCCTGACGGCCGCCAACGCGTCCCCCATCCTCTCCTACGGCACCAGGCCCCTGTTGATCTCCATCCTTGGCCAGAAATATTCCTGGGACTTCGTCATTGCAGACGTGAGGACCCCGCTCCTGGGTGCGGATTTCCTTGCCCACTTCGGGCTGGCAGTCGACGTTGGTAGGAAGCGCCTCCTCCACACCGACTCCTGCCAGTCCCTCCCGTTGGCAACGGGACCCAAGGCGCCCACCATCTGTTCCGCTGCCCCCCATCTGTACGCACAGCTGCTGACGGAGTTCCCGGAAGTTTTCAGGCCCGAGCTCCACCAAGTCCCCGGGGCCCCAGACAAACATGGCATCTACCATCACATAAAGACAAAGGAGGCCAAGAACCCATTCGCCAAAATGGAGTGGATGGGAATCTGCAAGAAGGCCTCCAGCCCGTGGATGTCCCCCCTCCACATGGTGCAGAAACCAGATGGCTCCTGGAGACCCTGCGGCGACTACAGGCAGCTTAACCTCGCAACGGAACCTGACCATTGCCCCCTGCCAAACATGCAGGACCTAATGGCTTCCTTCCATGGGGCCAAAATTTTTACTAAGTTGGTTCTCTTGAAATCCTATTTTCAGGTACCAGTCGCGCCAGAGGACATACCAAAGACCGCCATCATCACACCTTTCGGGTCCTACGTGTTTGCCTTCTCCACCTTCGGCCTGAGGAATGCCGGGGCGGCTTTCCAGCGGCTCATGAACAGTATCCTGGGGGACCTGAAGTTTTGCGTCTGCTAGGTAGATGATATCCTTATATTTTCCAGGTCCCACAGGGAGCACCAGAAACACATCCGGGCAGTCCTGCAGCGCCTGCAGGAGAACGGCCTCATCGTACGTTTCGACAAGAGCACCTTCGGCATCCAGAAAGCCGATTTCCTGGGCCACGAGATATCCCCGGATGGTGTCCGCCCACTCACATCCAAAGTCGCAGCTGTCACCAGGTTCCCCATCCCCACCACCGTCAAGGCCGTCCAGGAGTTCCTCGGGATGGTGAACTACTACAGGAGGTTCATCCCTGGGATCGTGCACACCACGGCCCCCCTGACGTAAACACTCAAAGGCCATCCAAAGTCCTTCTTGTGGGGACCCAGCCAGCAGCTGGCCTTCTCCCTGACGAAGGCCGCCCTCTCCGAGGCAACCGCCTTGGCCCACCAGGATCCCAACGCCCCCTCCAGCTGACAACGGACACCAGCAACATTGCCTGTGGTGCTGTCTTGGAGCAGGTCATCGACAGTGCCCCCCAGCCCATCGCCTTCTTCAGCAAGAAATTCAACCCCGCAGAGTCCCGTTACAGCACCTTTGACCGGGAACTCTGCACAGTGTACCGTGCAGTCCGGCATTTCAAGTTCCTCCTGGAGGGCACACCCTTCACAATCTACACGGACCATCAGCTGCTGGTACACGCCTTCACAAAGCAAGGTGACGCATGGTCTTCCAGGCAGCAGCGGCATCTCTCGGCCATCGCCCAGTTCTCCTGCTCCATCAAGTACCTCCCCGGTAGGAAGAACCCCGTGGCGGACGCCCTCTCCAGGGTCGAGTTGAATGCGGTACAGCTCAGGATCAACTACGAAGACCTCGCCAGAAAACAGGCTGCCGACCCAGAGACCCCAGCCTGCCGCACTGCCATCACATCCCTGAAGTGGCGGGACGTGCCCCTCGACCCCGGGGGCCTAAGTCTCCTCTGCGACGTCAGTACCGGCCAGCCCCACCCCCTGGTGCCAGCCTCCTGCCACCACCAGGTATTCGACGTCATCCATGGCCTCTCACACCCATCCGGCAGGACGACAGCCAAGCTACTGTCAGGGAAGTTCGTCTGTCACGGAATGCAGAAGGACGCGAGGTCCTGGGCAAGGCAGTGCCTGCAGTGCCAAACCAGCAAGGTGGGGCATCACACCGAGTCCGGGGTAGGCGAGTTCCCGCAGCCAGAGCGTCGTTTCGGCCACATCCACACCGACATCGTCGGGCCCCTTCCCCCATCAGGCGGGTCCAGATACCTCCTGACAGTGGTAGACTGCTCAACGCGGTGGCCCAAAGCCACACCAATGCAAGAAGCCACCGCCAGCGCATGTGCCAAGGCCCTGCTCTCCAGCTGGATCAGCCGCTTCAGCGTCCCAGACCACATCACAACCAACAGGGGTCCCGCTTTCCTGTCCGAATTGTGGTATGCCCTGGCTCAGCTGCTGGGGACAACGTATCACACCACCACGGCCTACAACCCAGTGGCCAACGGCTTGGTCGAGAGGTTTCTTAGGTCCCTGAGGGCGTCCCTTATGGCCCGCTGCACTGCAAAGGACTGAAAGTACCAGCTGCCGTGGGTCCTCCTCGGGTTGAGAACAGCCCCCAGGGCCGACGGCGTCCCGTCCGCAGCTGAAAAAAAATACGGCGAGTCCCTCGTGGTCCCGGGTGAGCTCGTGACAGAGGATCGCCACAACCCATCGGTCCAGAGGCTTCGCGACATAGTCGACAAGTTCGCCCCCTGCAAACGGACATATACCGACAGATTGGCCGCCTTCACGCTGCCCGGGCTGGCCTCCACCACCCACGTCTTCGTCAGGGATGATGCCATCCACCTGCCACTGACCAGGCCCTACAGGGGACCCTTCCGCGTGCTGGAGCAGAACACCAAGGCGTTCCTGCTTGCACTTCACGGGAGGAACGACTGGGTGTCAATTGACCGGGTCAAGCCCGCCCTCCTGGAGGAGGACACAGACGTCACCGCACCGCACCCTCCGCCTGCTCAGCCTTCGCCACAGCCGGGCCTTCGTAAGGCAAACCCACACAGCGGGCGTTCCCCAGATGTCCTCACGCAGTCGGGGCCCCCTGCAGCGCCCCAGCAGATACGCCGACTAATCAGACGTTACCCACGTCCTTGGTGGGGGAGTATTTGTAAAGTCATCTGTGAAGCCATTTGTGAAGTCTCTGCTAAAAGTGTTAATTGTAAAGTCTCAGCTGGGCAAGTTTTCAGCACCTTACCTTGCATGTTTGCGCCCGTAGGATAGGGCCCACGCTGTTGTGAGGTCAGCTAACCTCTCCAGGGAACTTTGTCATTGCCTCCTCCTACAATATCCATCGTCAGAAGAGTTAGATATCACAGTCTGAAAGCTGGTTTCCATTGCGTAGCAGTCTCTTGCGAAACGGAAAACAGTTCTCTAAAGGTGTGTGCTGCTACATGGTTCTCCAAAATCCACTTATTGCTTTATTCCATGGTCTGGAGAATTTTGATGCAATCCCCATTGCTGAATATGCTTGGTAAAACAGGAGAATAATGAATGATTCAGTCTTCTGTACTTCCTAAGCAAAAGATTATGGTTAAGTAGAAAAAATAAACAAGATCCTAAAAGCTTCTTGGTATAATTATTACTCAGAGCAAGAATCATGCGTTGAAAATGCCACAGTCTGCAAGTTACCCGGTTTTCTTGAGTAAACAATCGCTTCTCGCCATTCATAACTAAATATTTATCTTTTAATGCACATTTTCTATGCTTCTTTTAGACAGTGAGACCCCCTTACTTTTTAACAACAAAATAAAATCCTACTCAGACACTGTTCTAACTTAGGTTTGTGTGTGCATGTTTGTGTGTGTGTGTGTGTGTGTATATAGGGGTGATAAAGGTGTCTGTGTGTAGGTGTGTGCGCGTGTGTGTGGTTTTACATCGTAATTCACTTTGGATCACCGGTTAATTTCTTAGAACACCGATTTATGGCTGCCTTTTAGAATATGTAAACTATTTATATTTTTGTCCTCTTTCGGATTTAATTCAGAAAGTAAAATGCCTTTGATTAAAATACGTGAATACGAAAATTAACGACTATCAGACCAGCAAATGACGCGCGCTAGCAGTATAACGTTTTCCCTTAAAATGCTCACGTTTCCTTTTCATACTTTTCTCTGAAAACCACTAACCACTGAGAATAGGACAGACCACAACGTAGAAAGGTCCCTTCCATTCATTAGCCTAAACTCAAAAGACCGAGAGCCTTTTCGCTGAACGCTATTCAGGATCTCTTTAGCCAAACAGAGGAACGTATAAAAGACTCGAATTCAACACTCGCCGTAAAGAAAGCGTTTAAAAATTATACAACTCGTTATCACAAATGTTTCGACTACAAAAGCTCGCAATCGAGAAATGTCTTGTCAACACATTTTCTATGATAAGACCAATATTACCATACACAGCTTGGATACTTGTCCCAAGGAACTTTGCTTTTTGCTTGGTATCTTTGCGGCTATCCAAATGAAGGGCAAAGCTGTTACGTTATTAGCCTATAGTTGTCTCAAAGCGCTTAATACTGTGGCAGTGTGACTTGGAATCATTTCCTTGTCTTGTCAGGAAACTTTGTTTAATTCTTATATTAATTTCTTTTTTCCTTAGATGTAAAGATTCGTGGAAGTCGTTTCCGCTCTAACGATTTTTTCGAACGATGTCTTCCCTTTATTTGAGTTGGATATTACAGTTAATTAATATTCCTGTATTTCACCTTTATGTGGACAATTTCTAATGAATTGAATCGAATTGAAAATAGAATTTAGGCCAAAGGCCAAGCACTGGGACCTATGAGGTCATTCAGCGCTGAGACAATTTCTTATGCTTTTACCTGTGAAATTATTTTTATCTGCAGCGCTTGCATATTTCTTTTGGCATGTATATTGACATCATTATGATTATTGTTTCGACTCCCACACACTCACACGCACACATACCAACGAGCCCCCTTGTTCTCTTCTCTTCACTCTCCTCGGTACTCCTCTCTGGCACAAGGGAGCCTATTTCCGTTTCCAGAGGTACTGATATTTTCCACAGGTGCGTTTTAGGCCAGTGTTGAGCCCAACCTGCTTGGTTGAGCCCTTTCTTCTCAAAGGCTGCCCGGTCAGATCCAACTCACCCTCAGTCTCACAATGGCGCCAATGGTCCCAATACCACTTGGTACCTTGATTGTTTCTTTCCATCGACAACTAGGTTGTACAATTCTCTTCCTGTGGATTGTCGTTTTTCTTGATTCTTATCGCTTCGCTTTTATGAGTCAGTTTAATTGCCTCATTCAGGTAGAGGCTAAAGCTTTTCTTTCCCACCTCCTCTGTTTCTCTTCACTCAAGAGGATTGCACGAAGGCCTGAAATTGTTCTTGATTATATCAGGGATGCAGCCACGCAAGAATAGCATAACTCTATGCTCGATGCATGGCTCCTGCGTATACTAGGAAGCACATCTTACCAAATAGAAGTATCCATTCAATATAGGAAAATAAAATAATGAGATCCGTCGGACTTCTTTCCTATATAAGACTGCCTTCTGGTGAAGGCCAGCTTAAATAACAGCATCCATAGCAGTTCTTGGATGATTTTCCTTGTTGAGCAATATCATGCCTATTCAACGGTTCATCAAACAGCGTCGCACCCTGCCAAGCAGCAGCAAGGATTCAATCGTTTCATTTTTCTGATATCCCACGGGAGTTAAAAGCCTGACTGCTTTTTACTCGGAAAATAAGCTTATCTTCCTTTTGTATGGCATTTTCTCCTGCCAGTGGGTCCACATTCCTTTTGGAGCTCTTTTGAGGTAAAAAAGAATATCTATACCACAGACCACCTGCACTTCCTATGGCAGCAAGTAGAAAGAAGGTTGTATTGTTTGCTACCATCACAGTTGCAATATACGGTAAAAGACTGACCTAACTTATTGCAGTTTCTATTGACCATAGGGTAGGTACAGAGGCTCATCCAACACTGAGGGGGAATTTTTTCCACTAAGGGCTTCGCAACCCTCCAATAGACATTTCTTTGTCTTGGGACACGGAGAGTTAAACTCCCAGGCCATTAGGACTTCCTAGGGATGCAGTGTGCAGGTAAGACAACTTGTTTCCCCTGCAGTAGCAAACAATTTGGTTGACTCTTGATGAAAGAAAAATATATACAAAACTTTGGTTTTACGCTTGTTTATTACATTATACACACACACACACACACACACACACACACACACACACACACACCATATTCGTCAAAATAATAAACCCGGTAATGCCACCCAGTTATTATTCTGGCGAAAAAAGAATGGTATTTTTGAGACATAATAATACGCCGGCTATGTGACATTTGCGCATCCTTAGTGAGCACGACATTCCCATTTATTAACGTCCAGTTTGAGGCAAGGCTGCCACTCTTTGGGGATATTAGCCAAAAGTAGTGGGTAGGGGATACCTAAGGGGAAAACTACAATATGAGAGGGAAAATAGGGATTTTGGTATCTAGTAATATATATATATATATATATATATATATATATATATATATATATATATATATATATATATATGTCTGTGTGTGTGTTTGTATATTTCCTTGCTGCCAAGAGAAACTAGCGTTTGATGTCTTTGTTTTCCCTCACCAACCGCTAGAGGCGCCACCCGACCTGGCCCACCAGCACCATCACCATCGTATGTGACTATAATGTGAGGTAAATGGTGAGAGACATGGTGATGGTGTCATTGGTTTGTAAACAGTGACTTTGAAACTTGAAGATGTCTTTACGTGACTGGTTGAAGAGGGGAGAAGGAAGTAAGTAGGCCTTACAAATAAGTGTACTATTTGTTAGTAACAGTTAATTGGCATGGTGATAGCCTAGATCAATATGGTTACTTCTACCAGGGAGAAGGAGAAGGCTACGTTATTAGAAGTGCAATTTGATATTTTGATAGTCTAATATGTGCCACATAGCCCATGGGCCTTGGGGAATTGCGATAGGCAAGGCTAGTGCAACTGAGGCTTGAAACTTGAGCATGTTTATTGCAGACCGATATTCCATAGCGTTGTAGGCTTTAGCATTTCACTAGTTATTTTAAATGTCGTAGACTATAGTCTAGGCTAGTCTGATTCAGTGACTGGCGCAGATTTTTTTTTTTAACTGACTTGCCATTTTCATGCTTCAGATAACCTGTTTACCTCAAAGCACTGCAGAAGTAGAAAGGACTTTTTCCAAATTAAATGCAAACAAATGAAGTTCGGGAATTCTCTTGCCGTACACATCTTAGAATTATCAAAACCACAGAAACCTTTCCCTCTCAGTTGATGTGAACCCAAGGTTGCTCAGGTGATGTGAACCCCAGGCTTGCTCAGTTGTATACCAATGCAATAAAAAGCTACATGGACAAGTATGGGCATAAAGGAAATTATCAGAGCTTTGATGATACAGAGGCTGAAGATTTTGTTTGAATTACTTATATACATTATAATTGGTAGAATATACTTACTTTAACTAAGAATTTAACCAAAAAATCAGGTGTTAAGAAATGACAATTGGAAAGAATACCAAAGATTAGTTTTTCCTTTACTTCTTATACCAAAAGAAAAGATACTTTTTATTTGCTTATTACGTATTTGAGTTATTTAGAAATACCAAAAAATCAATTAAGTTTTAATTTTTTTCTTTTGCAAAAAATATTTTTTATTTGCTTATTACATATATTGATTCTCTTAAGGAAAATATATTTTTCTCCACATTATTTTGCTATTAACAAAAACCAGCCCCCGAAGACACAAGAGTTTACGAAGGCAAATCACTCTCCCAAAGATTAATACAGCATAAACGTTCAGTTAGGTATGGACAAGAGTCAGCTATTTTTAACCACATAAATAATTATTTTGCTATTAAAAACTAATAAAATTTAAATATATAAAAAGTACTTTTACTCAAATCATCCTTGTTGAGTTATTTAGAAATACCTCCCAAAAGTTTTAATTTTTTCTTTTAAAAAGCATTTTTAAACTTTTACATATATTGATTCTCTTAAGGAAAATATATTTTTCTCCACATTATTTTGCTAGTTCCAGCCCCCGGAAGACACAAGAGTTTACGAAAAATCCACATTAATACAGCATAAACGTTAGTTTATGGACAAGAGTCAAAACGAATAAAATTATTTTGCTAAAAAACGAATAAAATTTAAATATATAAAAAGTACTTTTACTCAAATCATCCTTGTTGAAAAAGCATTGGGAATGTGAGATAATTGACGCAATAACTCCAATATTTAGGCTGTATGGGGATATCCTATTCTGAACTCGTGCAAAAAAAAAAAAAATCATTTTTGGGGTAGCTTGGGCTGGGGGATGGCCGTTGGGGGAGCATGAGTGGTAGGGGGAAACGAAATTTTTGAGTGGCAGCCCTAGTTTGAGGGTGGCCGCCATTGTGGATAGCATGTCATGTGCAACCATGCTGTTCTCCCACATTTTCACCGTGTTGCACTGCGTAAAGTGGCCATTGTTCATTTATTATGGGCAAAGCAAAAGACTTATCATCAGAAGTTATAGCCCAGATAATAGCTTTGAAGGAATCTGGCCTTCAAACCAAAGATATAGTGAATCAGACAGGTGTTAGTGAGAGGAGTGTTCGGAAGTACGTGGCGAGGTTCAGCTCGGACACCCCTAAGCCTTTGAAATGGCCTGGACGCCCTCACCGAATACACCAGGATTCGATTTCTTCACTATGCGAGCTGTTAAACAAGGGTTTTGTTGTAACTCACTCTTCAACACGCTAGCATCCCTTTTACAGTTCTTAGGGGTGCCTGAACTACCACCTTCCTTGAACCCCACCACACACTGCCGAGCACTCCTCTCACTAACAAAAGTCTAATTCACTATATCTTTGGTTTGAAGGCCAGATTCCTTCAAAGCAATTATCTGGACGATAACTTCAGATGATAAGTCTTTTGTTTTGCCCATAAAAAGTGAACAATAGCCACTTTACACAGTGCAACACGGTGAAAATGCGGGAGAACAATAGCGCAGTCACACAAAATGCCATCCACAATGGCGGCCACCCTTAAACTGAACGATAATAAACTGGAATGTCATGTTTACTAAGGATGCACACACATCACATAACCGGCGTATTATTCTGTCTTTATTTATCACCCTCAAAAATACCATTGTTTTTTTTTCATCAGAATAATAAACCGGGTAGCATTTCCAAGTTTATTATTTTGACCAGTATATGTATATATATATATATATATATATATATATATATATATATATATATACCATAGGAATTTATAGTTCTATTATAAACATTATATGGGTGAGCAGTTCTTAAAATTCCGTTCTCAGCTACCACTCTGTTGGTCGCCTTCGAGATTCGGCCAGTGAAGAACAAGAGATCGTTTCCAGTGAAGAACAAGAGGAATTTGTTTCTAATCCTTCAGGCCAGCCCTAGGAGGCTGTTAATAGAAATTCATTTCATAGATAATGTGGTTCGAATGGTCCACAATAAGGCAAACGTAGGTCCCATTGCTAGGTAACCAATGGGTTCTTAGCCACGTAAAAATAAATCTAATCCTTCGGGCCAGTTATTTAAAGGAGAGCTGTTAATTCAAACCGCTGATCAGAGTGGGATTATATGTAATCAACGGAAGGTTTGCTAAGATACAGACTAAATACACACACAAAACAAAGCCACTACAACACCTGTCTAAAAAACATAACAAACATCTCACACGTAACTCGCCATACCAGCAATAACTTCTACGCTGCTGGGAAGAAAGGGCGTTGGGTCGGGTATTATGCATGAACCATAATCCATGTCCCACAGGTAAAGGAATGTCTATATATATATATATATATAAAAGAAGAAGAAGAAGATATATATATATATATATATATATATATATATATATATATATATATATTTCCTAGGAATATATATATATATATATATATATATATATATATATATATATATATATATATATATATATATATATATATATATATATATATATATATATATATATATATTCTATATATATATATATATATATATATATATATATATATATATTCCTTTGCCTTGGGACATGGACCATTAAGCCCCAGGCAACTAGCAACTTCCTATGGTATATGTATAATGTTTATTATATATATATATATATATATATATATATATATATATATATATATATATATAATATATATATATATATATTATATAATGCTACCATCCAGTTTATAATTCTGATGAAAAACAATGGTATTTTTGAGGGTGATAAATTAAGACAGAATAATACGCCAGCTATGTGATGTGTGTGCATCCTTATAGTATGTATATATATATATATTATATATATATATATATATATATATATATATATATATATATATATATATATATATATATATATATATATATATATATACCATATATTCTAGCAAGTGCTAATGGCCTGGGAGCGTAACAGCCATGTCCCAAGGCAAAGGAATGTATACATATATATATATATATATATATATATATATATATATATATATATATATATATATATTATCATAATTAGCAAGAACTCTCACGTAGCAAATTGCTTCC
>NC_089791.1:64522655-64532655 GCF_040412425.1 Macrobrachium rosenbergii
GCTTTACTACCCCACAACAAGAATTATCAGTAAAATAGCTATTAAGACAATTAAAATTGTCGGCATAATATATTCCTGATACTGAACATCACGGAATCGTCGATGTCTTCCAACGGTGGAACCGTCATTGGCACCTTTGGTTGTAGGTACCGCCACTACCAAATGCTCGTTATCGTATGACGCATAATTATCTTCTCGAACTGTTGAATACAGCACGGCTAAGTACGAGAAAGTCCGTAGACAGGATTCTGCAGGATGAATCGAACAGCTTGGACCCCTCGAAGAACGAATGATGTCGACTTGTTGCTGGCACATCATTGTAACTGCATACTCCTTGCAAAAACACGGCAGGAAGGGTGCTGGTGGACTCAATGTGGTAATCTCGCAGGAACTGTCTAAAGTCACATTCTGTCGGAGTCTGTCCATGAACTAATGATAATTCACAACCACCCACAGATACAACTCGCAACTGGAAAATACTACTGTCACACACACACACTTCTCTCACACTAAAGCACAACTTGTCTTATAATCAACTCCCGAACCTTGATATTGATCTCCCAAAATGAACATGGTCTCTAATCCATCCCATGTCACTACTGAGTCTCCCAAAAACACTTGAAAAAGGTCTAATAACAAAAAGGTTTCATGTTACTGAACCAAACAAAACTACTAATGCAAAAGTCAAACACTCTTAATGTGAACTAATTCCAAGTGTGTATCTCAGAATATCCACAGTCAACTCACTATTAAGCACAATAACTCTACGGAACTCACTCATAAAAAAACTATCCAACAAAAAAAAAAATACTCGAGAATCCTATCCAAACACTAAAAGGTATCATATCTCGTAAAAGACATGAAAGTTCTACTCCGGTTAGCAAATATTTCGCAACAAAACTCTCAACAAAATAGCAATTGACATAATGGCAATCGCTCCCATGATCTTAACAACTACAACTACTCACAATACAGCTCCCTTCATTTAAAAAAAAGAAACTGAAAGAAAAAATAAAAAACTCAAATACGATCTCCCAACCCGAAAAAAAAGATCAGACTTGTTCGGTCCGATATACTAAGTACCTCCCCCCAAAAAAAATCCTAAACAACACACACATTGCGTCAGATGATGAAACACATCATAACACAATAACACACTAACACACTAACACACTAACACACGGGTCAAATCTCGTATGAAATTAGCCCATGTCTCAACTCCTAAAATCATTCGAAAACAAATGATTAAGAACTTCAACATCTAAAATGAACAAGAGACAAAAAAAAAAAAAATATCATATATATACAAACATCAACCCATTTATCCCTCTAACTATATACAAACGTTCCATTACATCCAACTTTCTTCAACTTCGAAATATGGGTCAATTTCGTCACTCCAGTATTTACATCTTTAACTACAAATCTATTCCCTCTTTTGATCTCTACAATCTCAAAAGGTCCGTGGAACTTCGGACTTAATTTATAATTCAGATCATTCCGAACATTCACTTTAACAAACACTCTATCACCCATCGAAAAAGCTACTCCCCTCGATTTCGCGTTACTTTTCTCTACCATTGCACGCGAACTAAGTTCAAGTTCTTTACTGATACGTGCAAATCTTTCTCTCGCTGTATTTATCAATGAAGTGACCGTAACATCACCCTGAACTCGCTCTGGTAACAAATCAAAAGGTCCTTTCAACTTGTACCCATACAAAGCTTCTGCTGGAGATATCTTAATTGTGTCATTCATCATAGTATTGATACTATATCGCACTTCATCCAAAGATCTGTCCCAATGTGTATCGGAACCACCCACCGTCATGCGCAAAGCTTCGATTACTTTCCGATTCGCCCTCTCACATAACCCATTTGCTTCAGGTCTATACGGGATTATAGATACTTTCTTTATTCCCAACAAATTAGCAAGACCGTCTAAAGTCTTATTAATAAACTCCCTACCATTGTCTGTGATCAGACATTCAGGAACACCATATCGACAAATTATCCCCTTAAAGAACGCTATAGCAACTTCCTCAGCTGATTTGTACTTCAGTGGGAAAATCTCGACAAAGCGAGTCAACTCATCAACAACTACTAATAAATGTCTATAACCATAAGCGGACTCTGAGAAGTTACCCAGAATATCCATATGCACTCTCTGAAACGGCCTATGTGGTATGGGATATGAACCCAAACGACACGACACTGTCGTCGCTGGCTTATTCGCATTGCAAATAGCGCACTTCTTCACAAAGGCTTCTACTGCGGAAAACATATTTTTCCAAAAGAACTTTGACCTGACGTTTTCATACGTCTTGTCCACACCTAAATGAGGAGAACCAAATTTACAATGTACAATGTCTAGAACTTGTGGTACTAGACTCTCTGGCACGATGATTTGTGTAATCTCACCCATGCTTCGAGTACTTCATGCAAGTTATACTTAACTTTCCTCACCAATAAATTATTCTCCAACTCTAGACCAGAAAAAGGCAACTTATACCCTTTCTTCGGTGAAACTCCCTAAGAAATGCCTTAGCATCTGACAACAATTTATCTTCATCTTGCTTTTGTTCCAGCAAGCCTATGTCCCAAGTGACATTTTCACCCATAATATAACACACAGCGTTACTCTCACTATCACGAATAACAATCTCTCCCGAGACTGCCGACTCACTATTTCTCCCCGAAGTCTGCACTGTAGAAACGTGTGTATGTCCTCTACATGCGATATCTCAGAACTACTAATATCAGAGACATTAGACACCAAATATTTACTCTCTTCTCCCACACAGGATTCGGTGTGTATTTCCTTCATCCTCAACCGGAAAATATCTGCTCAATGCATCTGCAACTACATTATGCTTACCTTCAATGTATTTGAGGTTTGCATCAAAATCTCTCAATGTTAGGAACCAACGTGCTCTCTTGGGCGACAAATTTGGCTTATTAAAAGCTCTAACAACGGTTGATGATCTGTAAAAATCTCAACTTTATTTCCCAACAACAACATCTTAAAATGAACAAGGCTAGAGACGACTGCGAAAGCCTCCTTGTCCACAACTGACATCAGCCTTTGTTACTACCACGCGTTTTGAACTTTCTGCTATAAAAAGCAATTGGGTGTAATTTCCCCTCAAATTTCTGCATCAAACACGCACCTATACCTTCCTGACTCGCGTCAGTCACTAAGGTGAACGGTTGACTAAAATCTGGAAACTTCAAAACTGGTGGGTTCACCAAAGCGTTCTTAAGCTTCTCAAAAGCTAATTGTTGACTATCACCCCAAACAAACTTAACGTCTTCTCGTAACAAATCTGTCAATGGAGACGCTATTGTAGAAAAATTCCGCACAAAACGGCGAAAGAAACCCGACATACCTAGGAACGAACGAATCTGTTTCCTGGTTTTGGGAACTGGAAAATTCACAATGGCTTTAACTTTCTCATCATTCACTCTAACTCCCTCTTTAGAGATAACATGTCCTAAATAGACAATTTTTCTCTTCAGAAACTCACATTTGGCCAATTTGACCTTTAATCCAGCGAACCGTAATCGCTTGAGGACTTCTTTTTAACACCTTTAGATGTTCTTCAATTGTATCTGTGCATATGAGAATGTCATCCATGTACACAAACACCGACTTTCCTAACAAGCCATGAAGTACTGTGTTAACCAGTCTAGTAAATGTTATTGGGGACCCTTGTAATCCAAAAGGCATCCTATTAAACTCGTAATGTCCCTTTGGTACCGAAAATGCTGTATATTTACGGCTACTCTCACAAAGGGGAACCTGTAAAAACCCTTGCATAAGATCTATAGATGAATATATATTCTTGCCACCGATCTCAACAAACAAATCAGGCAAACAAGCTACAGGATATCTATCTGGGCATGTTTTTTCATTCAATTTACGAAAATCTACACAAACTCTGATACTACCGTCTTTCTTAGGAACTGCAAGCAAAGGAAAATTAAACGGAGAATTGGACGGTCTGATAATGCCTTCCGACTCCCACCTCTGAACTTCTTTTTCTACTTCTTCTCTGATCTTAAAAGGAATTCGATATGCTGGAATATATATGGGATTTGTACCCTTTTCTAGGCGGATTGAATGTTCTAAAACATCTGTAACTCCTAATTTATCTCCCTTCAAAGCAATGATATCTAGATATTCTTTCAACACTTTCTCTACTTTATCTGAATACTCAGGATAATCAACTTTAGCCAATGTTCATGTAGAACCTGACTTCGGAACTGTTGCTGTTAAAACATATTCCCGTCTCCACAAAAACTCACTAATTTATCTCTTCCTTAAACAAAATCAATGATATGATATTTTTTCACTGAGTCTTGATAGCTAACTAATTCAACACGCCTGCGACTTCTTCACTGACACCGTTTTTGATTTCTCGGTTCCCTCAACAACGAATATTTGAGAAGGAAACTTTTTCTCTTTCAGCGACACTAACTCAATGTAGGAACTCGGGGTTGCAATTCAACATCTTCCAACAAAAATCCTTTGAAAGATCTTTGCGGAATATCTTCACTCTCTAATGAATGTGTTACACATGTCTCAGACTGTGTCTTAGGTTTCTCACAAGTTTTTTCCTGTGTATATATGGAACAAAACAACCTATTGTAATCCCTGAACTCCCCAAGAATGTTGATGTTATGTCAAAAGAAGGGTGTCCTAGCAAAACCATTTCACCTAAGGCTAATTATGACCAAAAATGATTCTACTATTGTCTTTCCAATACAAAGCGTAAGAAATGACGAAACCTAAAATATTCAAAATCACACACTGTCTCACTAGAAGGGACTAATTTGCACTCTGGAAACTGAGTGAAAAAGGTCAGCATTTACTACTGAGCTACCAGAATCAATGAAAATAAAATTTCATTGCCATTAGAGAATCCACGTACAATCGGCCTAGGTTCTAGTGACTCTAAGACCTGATTAGTCATTATCCTGTGTCCGTTTTCGAACTTATCTTGTGAAAATTCTGCTGTTCCTTTGTGTATCTAGAACTTGCATCATGTGGAATTCTCCTGTCATATCTAGAAAACCTCCCCTGACTTCCCTGAATAATCTCTATTCTTTGTGGCTGGGCAAAATGATGATCTGAAGATTTGCAAACTGAACAATATCTCACTCTGCAATTTGATTTACTATGTCAATCGTTAAAACAACGTGTTGTGACTGATCTCTGAATTTTCTTCGATTCTACTTGTCTTCGCTCATCATTTCCCATCATTAAAACTGACATCTTTGCACCTCCCTGTACAAAACTACTGTCCAGTGTCGGGCATTTTGATGATTTTTGGAAACAAAAGGATTCGTATCCTGATCAATTCTCTTATCAAAACTATCTACAATTACATCTGGGACCGACGTTAAAAGGCAAGCAAAGTGTAACAATCTTTCAAAATTATCTAAGGAGATATTATTTCCAGTTACCCATGGAGAACCTGTTATAGATTTCTTTAACTCAACTACTGCATCAAATAAATTCGCACTGTATGTGACTAGTGAATCATTGCCTTTCTTTATTTTGAGAAACTCTCGCAAATTCCGAACTGCACACTCACGTTGAACTCCGCCATAAGTAGCTCGTAGAAATTTCTGCAGTTCATTCCAAGTTTTACACCTTCTGAACCCGAAACTGCGTGCTCGTTTCCCAATATCTCCTTTATCTAAATCCAGAAATGATTTAGCCTCTGTTAAAGCTTCAGCGCCATTCGTAATTTTCTTGGAATTCAGATAATTGTTCACTGACTCAATGAAAGTTTCTAAATTTTGGGTTGGCTTCCCGTCAACTAACCCTTTAAAATTAGTAATTCCTGCGCTAACGCTCGTCACTTTATGCACCACAACTGATTGGGATGTGCTTGCTGCATCGTCCGGCATTTTGTAAGTGATCACACGCCCTGAGCGTAACAACATAAAAAAGAAACCAAAAGGAACACTAGAAAAAGGCAAAAGTTACCCCCTCTAAAAGAAGAACAGAAAACGGAGTTCTGCGCAACTTACGAGAATGGGGTACTCACCAATTTGAACAGAAAACGGAGCACCTATCTCTCGACTTGCTAACCTGTGACGTCACCCACTCGAAGACGAAGCAGAGAGAGACAAGCGTGATTTTTGTTGAATCACCACTTTGCTTAATTAACTCACAATCGCCACTATTCACACTTATTTGGGTATTTTGTTAACCCCAAAATTGCTCTAGAGATCATCCAGATCTATTTCACAACTCCCCACTCCCAGTACTCGAATAGAAACGGAAAAAAGATTCCCCGGTTCCACGTTCACGACACCCTATGTAATCACGACCTACTCAGTCATTCAACACTGAGTGGTCACACATCACGCTCACGGGTGAGTCGCCTATGCCTTGGGCATCAACGTTACCAATTAGTCTATTAGCAATCTCCCTTTCGCCATCATTAAAGACATGGGAAACACCAATTTAAAATCATGAGGCACCGCTGCCGCCATTTCATTCAGACACCAAAATTAAATTCTGTTACAAGGAACAGAATCAACACTTGTTTTAAAGTGTACGAGCGTAATCCTAGCGATCTTTCTTCAGGAAAAAGACGTGTGAACGTCCTACCCATGACTCCACTTACATCATTTTTCTCCTCTCTTTTCTCCTCTCTCTCTCTCTCTCTCTCTCTCTCTCTCTCTCTCTCTCTCTCTCTCTCTTTTCCGACTCTCACCCACTCCTCTCACTCATTCTCACAAAGCAATTAAATGGACTATTTAAAGAAACACAATCGTTCTTACAAAAATAGGTTTATTATTCAAATAACCCAACAAGAAATGAATAAAACAAAGCAAAGATTAAAATGCATAATAAATGAATTATCGAGTCAGATAACTAAACTCTAAACTGCAAACACTTCTGATTAAAGAAGTCTCATTATGGCTAATAGCCTGGAAATCCCCAAAATCACACATACTCCCAAATCAATAACTAAAAGTCCTGTCAAAAAAACAGTCTACCACAAGAGACTGACATTGCAAATGACTTGCATAATCCACATGTTATTCCAACAAGTCCACAGACATCTGTCGAAAGAATTAAACATGATAGAAAACTCCAAAAATATATGAAATGCAAAACACAATAATGGAAAGTGTAAAATGCATAGCCAAGATATGGCAAACGTAACATAACAAAATAATAATATAAAAGAGGTATGAATATTCATATTAAATCTCCCACACCAGTTCAAAAGTTCATAATGATCAGAAAGTCATGGTAAAATCACAAGTTCAATTTTCTCCCATAAAAACAGAGATTTGAGACTCTACCTTATCTGCCGATTTTCAAAGCCTGGATCCACTCCAAAGCTATGACTGACAACTGCAGTTCTGTCACGTTAATGACCGATCAAACTCACTTTTAGGGCAGATTTTGGCATAATCTAGATCAAAGTAACGCACGTACTCACGAATATACATAACGCTCCGGAGATCACCTGATCGCCAATATTGCTGAGCTTCTCACGCAGAGAGCTGAGGAATCAAACTATTTGCTGAATACAAAGATTTTACAACTGACGGCTCGGTCAGTACCATCTCGACTAAAAATTCTTTCATCACACCTTAAAGCATTGAAGCTATGAAATGCATATATGTGTCCTTAAATATATATACACATATATATTTCTAAATATATATATATATATATATATATATATATATATATATATATATATATAATAAATATATGTAATTAGAATATTCAGTGTCTCTTAACTTCGATTATGTTTTTTTGATGTGTTTGTCTAACACAAAGCCATAAGATCCAAGCAAGAAATTGAAGAGACTTGGATCTTACGACTTTGTAGTGACAAGCATATCCAAAATAGCGCAAAGAATTTGAGAAGTTAAGAGGGCATTGTGGCTATTACAATTACATATGTATCTAGTAAAAGTGACCAGTTGATTCTACAAATAAATATATATATGTATATATAAATATATAAATAAATATATATGAATATATATAATTTATATACACCCAAATACCTTAGCCAAATCCCTGATTAAAGTCCAACAAAAACCAGCCCCCGAAGACACAGAAGTTTATAAAGTCCCTTGCCTCGACTGTGACCAGTCTTATATTGGTTTCGCAGGCAAATCACTCCCCCAAAGATTAATACAGCATAAACGTTCAGTTAGGTATGGACAACAGAGTTCAGCTATTTTCAACCACATAAATAACTGTGCCCACAGAGTAAAATGGAATATGTCTCGTATAATTTATAACAGCAATTGTCGGTTCAAAAGCCAAATGGTGGAATCAGCCTTGATTAAACAAAGAAATGTAATGAACCTCTCAAGAGGCTCCTGGGATTCAGATATTATGGATAAAATCTTCCTCCAACCAGCAATTAAGAAGATTAAAGAGAAATTGTCAACTGGAGTGACTTAACAGCTGACCTATACCGCTTTCCTGTAACCTTTTCTCATTCACTATTTGCCTGAGGAGAGAGACAGTTTGGTCTCTGAAATATAGCCTTTATATTCCACATTTTGGCATTTTTATGGGCTCCCTTATGTTTGATGGAATTCTGTTTTAACAGAAAATATTTCATGGATATATATACAGTATATATATATATATATATATATATATATATATATATATATATATATATGTACATATATATATGTATATATATAATATATATATACATTTATACATATATATATATATATATATATATATATATATATATATGTATATATATATATATATATATATAATATATATATACATTTATACATATATTAATGTATATATATATGCCTATACACAATATATATATTATTATATATATTATAATATATATAACCATTCTACAAGTGTTGTATGTGTCTCTGTGAAAATTTTTATGTTTTGCTTTTTGATTCGTCATTTGTTGTATCCCTGATATAATTTTAAAATGTCTTTTCTCTTACAGATAAATTGTGTATCTTATAATCTTAAAATGTCTTGATATGTTTTTCCATTTGTTTAAAATGTTGTGCAGTATAATATACTGAGTGTTATTAACTCAAATTCTTAGTGTGCTGTAGAGAGAGAGAGAGATATTTTTGAACCATAATTGTTTTCCCGCTATATTTACACAGGTGTTTGGAAGTCATGTAGGGAGGAAGGCAAAGAGCCCTCTTGACTTATCTGACATGAGCTGACAGCCAATCGGCGAATTGCCTGTTATGTATTTATCATGTGTGTCTCACCCATGTTTCTTAGCTGTGTCGATGCTTATTCTTTTTCATAATCTGAGAGAGAGAGAATGAGTAAGAAAGAGAGTTGGAGTTGACATGTTGACAGCTGGCCAGTTTTTCAGGTCCAAAAATACATCCAAAAGAGAGAAGTGTGTGAGTGTCCAAGGAAAATGTCAGTCATTGATAAGAGCTCTGGCATATTTCCTTCTGAGCCCAGATCCAATCTTGTATGTATACTGTGTATGTATGCCTGTATGTATAATGTGATATCATGTATACTTTATGTATCATGTATTCTGGAAGGGTTTGAAGATAAAAGAGGAGTGCTGTATGAGAAAGAGTTAGTTCGGAACAGGGGCTCTGGGCATAGGTCCTGTCTCAGGGATCTCTCTCAGTTATTGTTCACTAGTTGCTCTCATATTGGTAAAAAAATTTTAAACTCTATGTAAACAAGAAGTGTATTCATCTTATAAGAGGTGATCCAAGGTATTTGTTCTGTACAAGCATTGTGTAAAGTGTGTGATGGTACATTTTTACAAAAGGTAATGTGATGTTTACTAATTTATGTTATGTTAAGAGTTAAAGTGATGTTCTAGAAGAAAGAGAATTATTATTTTGATAAGAGATGAACATATCTCTTATTGTGAGTTCTAATGTGTCTTGCTGCTAATTATATATCATTGTGTATGTCATTGTGACTTGGCAGTGTTGTCTATGAGAAAGTCTTAGAAAGACATGAGTTT
>NC_089791.1:64537655-64570155 GCF_040412425.1 Macrobrachium rosenbergii
GCAATGAAGACATCAGAGATGTACGTTACAATACCGAAGGCCGCCTGAAGACTAAGATTGTAGGATGATTAAATTAATTATGAAGGGGATCTCCCGTAAAAGAAAAAGTAACTCACTAAAGCCGGAACTGTGATTAGTGATTGGCAATACATCACCAAATGATTAGTCTCTCTCTCTCTTCTCTCTCTCTCTCTCTCTCTCTCTCTCTCTCTCTCTCCTTCAAAACAATAATTCTCAATTACATTTACCTTGGCGGATCAACCACATCCTCTCTTCATGCCATGACTTAAGAGGTGGATGACTGAATATTTCATCCAAATCCAACCAAGAAATCGTCAGGTTAGCGGACTTCCTCAGTATCTATGAAAAAACAAAATCGGTGACCTCCTTAACATTTTAAAACCGTTTTAAAGAAAAAACAAATTCTTTTCCACTTATTTCTGTGAATTTTTTCTACATTCATAAGAAACTATTTTTATTTTTTACGAGTAATCTAGAAGAATATTACCTCGATGACTGGATGAGCGGTGTTGACTGTTGGTGTTGTTAAAAGCAACTGTATTGGGTTGTTTGGGTGATGTCGTCTGGCACTCTCCAAGGCGCACCCCTGGAAGTAATGGGCCTTATCAACGGTAGTTATGTTTACAGGTGCGTTCACATCTGTCGACAACACGGTCAACACGGGTTTCCCAAGGTTGACGGTAAGTTGTTAATTTGCCCGGAACACGCGCGTTGATGTTATGTTGGTAATCATAATGTGGACGAGGAAATATGTTGGACGACAAGCCGTAGGAAGGACAGTTGTGGAGGCACCAGAGAATTGTAGTGGAGTGGACATCGCAGAAAACTGATCAATTAATCGAGTTAATCGTGCAAAGGGTTATCATGGAACCCCACAAATAGTTTATACAAAAAGATAACGAGATTTAATGCTTGGCCGGCAGTTTCAGAGATCATGATGTTATGATGAACATGAATGACGTGGAAAAGATGAAGAAGAATTTTTTAATCATACAATTCCGCTGGGAGTTGAAAGAACCAAATGAAGAAAGTCTGGTAACGGGAGCCAAGATAACCAAGTGAATCAGTAGGTGTTTTTCTGCAATTTGCTCCATGTCTCCACAAGCCTGGAGCAAGTTGCAGAAGAACACCTAACTGATTCGCTTGGTTAGCTTGGCTCAACATCACCAGACTGTCTTTCATTTTGGTTCTTTATCCCAGCGGAATTGTATGATTAAAAAATTCTTGCTCCATGTCTCCACAAGCCTGAGTTCCTCGTTGGACGGGTCGATATCGTACTCGGCAAGCACTCTGTTGGGCCCTCGTTCGACTCTCCAGCCGGCCAATGAAGAATTAGAGGAATTTATTTCTGGTAATAGAAATTCATTTCTCGGTATAATGTGGTTCGGATTCCACAATAAGCTGTAGGTCACGTTGCTAGGTAACCAATTGGTTCTTAGCCATGTAAAATAAGTCTAATCCCTCGGGCCAGCCCTAGGAGAGCTGTTAATCAGCTCAGTGGTCTGGTTAAGCTAAGGTATACTTAACTTTTTTTCCCACAAACCTGGAATGACATTCGTAATCCACATTATTGGCATCAAATGAACCTTGGGGCGTGCTCATACGCCACGATGTTAGACTGCGTCATGGGAAGCTGTGTAAATAAACCCAACCCGGGATTATTTTCCTTAGCTGAATCTAGTTTTAACAAAGGGAAGTATACGAAATATATTCTTAATAACTTGTCTGACCCTACTTAATCGGTAGTTAAACATTCTCTCATGTCAGTTGCGATTGTGTGCACCTGGGTATGTTTCAATAATTTAGTATGATATGGGGAATGCCTCACTACCTTACGAATACGTAAGGAAAGGCATATCACATTCAGGGAGGCATCTGGCTTAGGTAGGACCTGGTTAAAGCTACTGCGAGAACAGATAACCGAGTCCGATAAACGGCTTGGCAACCTTTATTTGCTTACAAGAAGTGATGATTATCATCAGCAGCACCAAATAAAACTATACTCAAGAACCTTTCTTGAAAAAATAATGCTAAGTGAACACCTATATCCACGATTCCATAAGCGTATTTTTACATAAAAAATACTTTAATAAAGAAATGTCATGCAATGGAAATTTTGTTAATTAGTAAAAACCGAATAGAAATATAAATTATTGCCATAGCAATGGAATTCTTGAAGGTTACATAAGATCTTTAAACAGAATAAGAAATATGCTTTACATATATATATGTCACATAGCGCATACACACACGTTCACAGAAATATATTGCAACATATGTGCATGTGTATATATATATATATATATATATATATATATATATATACATATATATATATATATATATATATATATTGTATATATATATATATATATATTATATATATATATATATATATTATATATATATATATATTATATATATATATCCATGTCCATATACACCTATATCCATATATACTCATATCCAACGAAGGAGGCAGGAAGGGAAGCATACCAACAGGTCAAAGAAAGTCATATTTATTCAGTTACAATGTTTCGAAGTCAACCAGCAGGCATAATTTTCAAGCTACAAAGTAGTAATACCTGATTAGTACAATAAAATTAAGTGACAAATGTTAAAATACGCAATATAAGTTACATTAAAACACAGTTAAAAATATGAATAAGGACCAACCGTTGAGTGTGGAGGCAGAGGAAGGACTGACCAAAAACGTAAACAGTTCACGAGAGATAAAGAGTTGTAGACGTGGCATGGGTGTTCAGTGTGGGGACCAGTTTTTTAATAATCAATGATTCATTAGCTGTTAAAAGCTTATGATTGGAAGCTCTGCCCAAAACCTTAAAGGCTTTGTACTGAATAGAATATTTGCATTTATCGGCATGGTCCCTTATGTTGGAAAATTCAGGATTTGAAAGTTTAGTGCCAGTTCTATAGCTGACAGCTCTGTGACTGTGTGAAGAATATGACCCATTTAAGTCTTTTCAAGGCGTAACCCATAAAAGAATAGTACCTAAGAGCCTAAGAAGCAAAGTTATTGAACTAATGCACGATGATGACATGAGAGCACACCCAGGAAGAGATGAGACAGTCAGATTAATTAAAGGACCTTTTCATTGGAAAGGAATATACAAAGACGTTAGTAATTATGTGAAAAGCTGCAATACTTGTAACAGTTACAAAGGGAGAACAGATAAAGAAGTACCTTTAGGGAAGTATCCCGTTCACAAACTCCATTCGGAAGAGTAGCAATAGATCTCATCACTAACTTTCTTACCACGAGTAAAAGGAATAAGAATATACTGGCATGTATAGATGCACTTACCATATATACAGAGTTAATACCCATAACGGGAAAAGGAGCTAAAAAATGTGCAGCCGTTCCCTTTGACAAAATCTTTTGTAGATATTCTGCTCTACAGCTTATAATATCTAACAATGGTACCGAATTCAATAATTCACTAGTACAAGAAATTTGTGATGCATTCAAAGTAGAGAAAGTAACAATACAACCATATCATCCAGCTAGCAATAGTTTAGTAGAAAGAAATAACAAAGTTCTAGATGCATTAAGGCATACAGTAGGACAGGGTCCTGACTGGGATATCAATTTACCTTTAGTCCAGCTGTCATTAAATGCTAGGAATCATTCCAGTACTCGAGCAACGCACTTAAAAGTTTTGATGGGATACGAACCAAGGTTACTATATGCATGGCTGAATCAGCCAATACAGCCAAATTATTCTGAAGACATTATGAAGATAAGAATTAGTAATTTCAAGGTAATTCATAAACAGTTACACAAGAATCTAGAAGCAGCCCAGAAGACCATGGATAGACAAGTAACAAGAAGGATTAAAGCCAGTAGATTACAAGGTAGGGGATGAAGTCTACATCAAGAAGGAAGTAAGAAGTGGAATTAATTATAAGCTAGCCACTGAGTTCACAGGTCCATACAAAGTCATAGATATACAAGAGACGAAAGTGAAGGTGACGAAAATAAACAAGCAAATACCTTCCACATAAGCTGAATCATTATAAGAAGAGGGATTTTGGATAAATAAAGACAAAGTCAAGATAACTAAAGAAGTCAAGGAAGCAAAATTGACCGAAGAATTTGAAGAATGAAATTCAGAAGGAAAAACTAGGTATAACCTAAGAAATAGAAGAGTCACATTTCAGTAGTTATAATGAATACAAACCCATCAATCATCCTATTATTCCCTGTATTTGATTTCTTTATTGCTAAGTTTATCTTCATCGGTTGACTTAGGAATAAAAACTTTTTTGTATTGTTGCAATTCTTACTTTGATTAGTTGGCGTTGTAGCAAAAATCTGGGGTTAAGAGCTCTAACTTCGAATTTGCTTTTTCTTTGACTATAAGGAGAATATTTAGGAAACGAGGGAATGTAAGTTTTTAAAATGTAATGTAATCATTTCAAGGAGTTTATCAGGTATATTTTAGTTTCCTAACCAAGCATGACTAATATCTTTTAAGAAGGAATTTCTTGAGATAGAAGAATAAAGAAGAGGGGTTAAGATAGACATTGAATAATTTTAAGAAAAGAAATTCTTTTATGCCATTAATTCAGATTTCATTACAATAACTAACACACTTACCTTATTCACTGGTTGACACATGCAATTACACAAGGATATTTCTCCAGGACATTTCAAGAAGTACAAAATCTAGAAGGTAACCGGCAAGTCTACATCCCCCTTCGCAAAGTTAACCAAGAAATACAATGACTTTCGTCGTCATCAGAAGAAAAGGAAGAAAATAATTTATCGAACCCCATAAATAGTAGGGCGATATCACCTAGGTAGAATAGGACTGAGGACTGGGTAAAGCCTATGTAACTTGAACAGCAAATTCTATTTTGTTTTATAGTGCATTTGAATGTCTTATTTCAATTTGATTGTTGAAGAAATTATTTTTATATTCAGTTTAATACTTTAAAGTTATTCTATAAAATTATGTGATTTTCCAAAGAAGAATGTGTTAGGATGCCTCGTAGATACATTAATTTTTTTGCCTTAGTTTAGCTAGAGCTGCCAGAGTCAGCTGGGTAGTTGGCTGAGATTATAATGGAATCGAGTCTATAATTGAATAAACTAAATATCTTAATAAACGCATGAGGGCATACAGAAAATTACTGATAAAGACAGAGAGGAAAACAGAAACGGGGCGATAACGAACTAAGCGATCCCAGATGCCGAGTTTGACCGATCGTCGCCCATATGAATTAGTGTTTATCTCACACAGCACTGGGCGAAAGAACTAATTGAGATCTTGACCTCGCCCGGTGACCTCTTGCGCGCCATAACATTAACTCGACAACAACCGTTGAACGAAATGTGTAGATAAGTAAACATGAAACATTGATGGAAAAGGGGAGCCCATATGGACGAAACTTGGGGAAAATTATACCAAATTTTAGCATCGGATGAATGCCATATATACGAAGACTGGAAGCAGGGTCAGTTGGAAGAAGGCATCAGGGCAGGCAGTGTGTGACAGGTGTGGAGAGGTGACGGTGAAAGCTCCAAGTGTCTTGTGACCTTAGACAAAATTTTGAATGCCCATAGACTAAGTAAAATTCTAAGTCCAAGAATTTTATAATGTGCCTTTTGAGATCAAGATAAAGCTATATAGTTTTGAAGACTAGCATAAACGTATTTAAAGGGAAACATTATTTCCATTTTAAACCAAGATTTTAAAAAACACTTGTGACATATGAGCACAGTAAGTGTAAGCTCCTTCATAGTTAGATTCAGCATTGAAGTGAAAACACACAGTACAACAGACAGTTTTCAAGAAGTGAATACCTCCTCACTATATATATATATATAATATATATATATATATATATATATATATATATATATATATATATATATATATATATATTTATATATATATATATATATATATATATATATATATTTATATATATATATATATGTGTGTGTGTGTGTATGTAATGTGTGTGAATACAGTATATACACACCTCCTGATTGAGAGGCATATGGTATCGGACTTTTCTCATTAGCCTCCAATGAGCATATTGCTGACATATAACGCTGTCTTGCTGATAATTGCTTGGGTAACTCGAAGGCTGCTGCAAGAGTCGCCTTTTGCCCAGTACCGCAACGTCACTGCACGATGATCTTTTACAGATGTCTGCCTTCAGCTGATGTCATGATGCAGTGCCAATAGTGACTAAATGTTTTAAAAATTACAGTTTTACTTCTTACAGAAGTTACAGAAACGACTTTACCCCATACCACTTGAGGTGGTACTACACTGGCATCCTCGCTTTTAGTCCTTCGTAAGAAACCCTTCCATCCAGGAATTTCTCTTACGGTGCAAAGGAATAGATACATCCAGAGTCATCTTCATTTATGTCTCGTTTGCTTGCAACAAATTACTTCTAATGCAGCACTTTCCACCTAGCGTCCTTGTATGCCAACATGTGGTTGAGATCAACGAAGACATGCGTGGATGGTCGCACTCATCAATTTCTGTTGATAGTTTGTCACCCGACATGTTTACTAAAAGCATTGCAAACATCGTTGTCAATATATTTATTACTTTTCGATAACAGCGAATACAACAATATTTTCAATCTCTTTACTGACCATCTGGACGCACCTTAAAGTTGACCGTATTTTCATCTACTCTGGTGAGTGTCTTGGGACTTTTGAATTTGACTGTACCTTCGCCTTTTAACAGAGGATTGCTGACCATTCAATGCTAAAATTTATGAACATCCAACATATATAAAGCATAAAAATTTAAAATACATGAAATGCACCAGGAAAACCACAATTCAGCACCTGCAGCAGTATCAACATTATGAAAAGTGTGTGAAAGAGAACTGTTCATGTCGGATTTATCCAATTCGGCAAACAACAGTAATGACTTATAATTTCGTATTATAAGACAGTGTGTGTGGGGAGAGCATAGATTAAATCCAAACTTTCTGAGTTACACTAGCAGCTTACCAAAGATAAAATTGTTGAGAATATTCTTTTGGCGCTTTAGGCTATCAAGACTGTATGTATGTCTTAAGTATTTAAGAGAAATGTCGTATCGAATACAACCAAAGATTGGTGTCACCACAAGACTAGCTGCAACAAAATGGTTTCGTGTTAAGCCAAGATGCTCTTTGAATGCTAGTTTAGTCTTTTTATTATACAACACCGAAACTGTAAAATAGCTTCCATTTGATATTAGGGGGACTGAAAATATAGTCTTTCAAGAAAAATATCAAGATTTTCTGAGAGCTGTAAGAGTCGGGACTTAACCATAATTATGAAATACACCCTATAATTCTTTCGAATATCTCTGCACATGTGTGTATATGGCAAATGAGTTTCCAGGTTCCACAAGGCATATTTTGATATTTTGCCAAGTGAAACTAGATAAGACTACTACTTGAAGTGTTACTAGAAGTCCTTTGGACAACAGGTTTGGTATCGTAGGGCCTGAGAGTTGTGAAGCCGGATAATTTACAATCAATCGTATGACTGAAACGCACTTAGTAAATAACCAAGAAGGGGAAAAATTGTCCGTAGTTGTGTAAACGCAAAAATAAATCAATTATGCTTACCGTTTCATTAGTTTTTGGCCAACATAGTGTACCTATTGACGAACTAGAGTGATTAAGGAGAATTGCTGATTGCTGTGCATGAAACTTTTACCAGTTCATTCTTAGCATATATACTATGTTACCGTCGTCATGGCCATGACTACCGATCGGTTAAAAAAAATTGCTTATTCGATCCATATTAGCTTTAAATCGTTTTTAACAAGAGTGAAAGGTATGTTTTGCACCAAGTCCGGCCTTTATTTTTTTTATAAGAACAGTTGAAATTTGTACCAGAAATAATCATGAACAATACCTGTAAAAATCAAGCTTTTGATGGTCTTGCCATCTAATTGACAGTTCGTTACATTAACAAATCTCATTTTTTCACTAGTTGTATTTCCCAGCTCTGTATTATGCAAATTATCGTGAAAAAATACTGTTCGTTCTTCAGGTTGATAATGTAAAAATCTGTATACTTTTTAAATCTAAATTTTCGTTGTGATAAGTAAAGTGTTATTACGCGCATTATTTCGGTAATCACATATATTAACAGAATCATTTGATCTGTTAGGTTTTCTTTATTTTCAAGGTTAAAACCGAAGCGACTTTTTTTGCGAGAAATAAAGTAAGGGAAAGTACTCAAGTAAAGTCTCGAGCAAGGGAATTAAAAACCAAGACTGGAACCCATTGATTAAGCAGATCCTTAAAACAGTCCAAGGTTTGAAGTCACTGAAAACGCTGTCAGTCAGGCTTGAGACGCCAAAATGACTAATCAAGATTTTTGAAGAAGCTTATTGTTACAGTATTAACTGGATATCTGTTCTTCAAGCCACGGTTACCTCTCTAGCAGTCAAGTAATTCTGGCAAGAAGTTTTCACGAAGAAGAATGTGTCGGGCTTAAGGGGCTCCCAACTGTGTTTCCCTTGACTGTGATTTGCCTCGGTGCAGTTTAGGGCATAGATGCTCCAGCCATGTTCCCGCTTCCGTTTCCACGCCGAAGCTCGAAATGATTCGATGATTCGGCGGTTGGGGGAGTTTCCGGTCGTTCTCTCTCGTTATAACGAATGTTAAACTGAAAAAAGCCTGAACAATCGTGAAGCACAGGGCGATTTTTGTTAATTTTCTCGCTGATCCCCTCCGCAATAGACCCATGTTGATATCAGACTGGCTGATGATGAAGAATTATTTATGCATTTCTTTTCCTTTTTCCTGCTCAGTAAATAAGCTTTAGTATCTCGCGAGTGAAGATGTTCACTGATTCAGGCGATGAGCGCTTTTATTACGATTTTAGTCTCTTTCCTTCCTGTCGGTGGGCTGGGTTTTATCAACCTGCTTCCCTACGCCGGCTTCGGACCACTTTCGACCTGTTCGAAGATTCTGTTTTGCTTGAAGCAACTTGAGCTTTTTATAAGTAATAAAATTAACTCAGCAACATTTGAATCTTTAATAACGGCGCCAGCGTTCTCATGAACCTTGAGCAATACTTCATTGTTTGTTGGTTACGACTGCAAACAATTCTCAGAATTGAGCAGAATTTCTTTGTTTCATTTGACTGAAGTTCTTGAGTGCGTCGTAGTTTTTTTTATCTTCTTTATTTATTTTTACATTGGGCATGTTCCCACTTCAGACAGGCATCTGGAAAATTTTTAGTACATAACAATAATGAATTAATAACCTGTTTTCCCCGTCAACAGCTGAGTAATTCATTATTTTGTCACAGAATTTGCTAATTACGGTCATGGATTAAATTGCATAGGTCATTCTAGCAACAAAGCAAAGAGTGATAAACTGACAGGTCCAGCAATATCGGAATAACAGTTTCTCCTAAAAAGAAAAAAAAAACAATTGAGATCAATTTCTGTTTTCCTGCAGGCCTCTGGCTTTGGCTATGTCGCAGGATCGATATTCCGAAGCCTAAGACGAACTTTTCAGCACGAGGTTACATCCTGTATTTTACAGAATTTATTCAAGTTTAACCCTGTGTAAGCAGAAAATGAAAATTCGAATGTTAACATAGTCGAAAATCGCATCTAGTAACACGCACTTTTTGCCTTGTAAGCTGCCAAGAATGTGCCTTCGTATGATAACTTTTGTCGAACGCGAAATGAACAATATGAATGGTTTATCTCAGCCAGCTGGGCGGTTCAGCCAGTCAGCGCGCAGAAGGAGAGTATGTGTCAGCCAATCAGCGAATGTCTACATCAGTCTTCATCTTTCTCGCCGTGTGTGTTGGAAGTTATATATAATCTTGTTACCTCATAATTGCATGTTAGGTGTTATAGGATATTAATATTTCTGTATTTTCCATTATTTATTATAATATGGATTGAAAATAAATATAAACACCAAAAAAAAAAACTGAAATTAACATGCTACAGATACACATACACACGCTTCATTAACATGCATACATTAACAAAAATATTCGCAGCACAATTATTTTTAAAGATACAGTGCTCACAAACATATTTCTGGAAAGCTAAAACATTGCCAAACATCATGCAAAAACATTTTTGAGAAATCTGTATTGGTTCAAGAAATACAAAAAAAAAAAGATACCGAAAACACGTAAAAGAAAGCAAAACACAAAAACAACAACAATCGCCGTTTGCAACTTCAAAATACGTTCAATTTTATTTTCAAAGTTATCATAGTGAAGAACATTTCTTCTTCTTTCAGAATCACTAATTTTTTTAATAACGATATTTTTCATCTTGAAAAATAACTTAGAAAAAATGTTGTAAACAATGTCGCTATCGGAGAAAAAAAGCTAACTTCCAATTAAGTCGTAATATATTTTGTTTTATTTTTTCAACAAAAAAATGCATAGCGCCATAAAGTAGATAGATTTTGCCTCATGATACAACAAAAATCACGAAACTATCTCAAAAATGACCGAGATATCGCTGTTTGAAAATTGCGGATTTTCAAACGCGATTTCTGATGTTATTTGGATTTTTAGAAAAATTATGATTGACCCTTCTTATTTGTGAAGGCCTCATATTTTCGAGGGTCAAAGAAAACATAGCGTCACAAAAGAATGAGTAGAATTTGAAAGACTAAATTTCATATGGATTTTTTTTTTCTTTTGTAACCAGTATGCGACTTAATTCAAAATAAAAGAAAAATGTGAACTTACCAGGACACAAGTGCCGTTTCTACAAAGATAATTGATATTATATATATATATATATAATATATATATATATATATATATATATATATATATATATATATATATATATTATATATATATATATATATATATAATATATATATATATATATATATATATATATTATATATCGTATATATATATATATATATATATATATATATATATATATATATATATATATATATATATATATATATAGATATATATATATATATAATATATATATATATATATATATATATATATATATATATATATATAGATCATATATATTATATATACAGTATATATATATATATATATTTCAGAAAATATGGCTGCTACAATTTTAAAGGACACATATGCATTTCATAGCTTCAATGCTTTAAGATGTGATGAAAGAATTTATGGAGTCAGATGGAACTAGGTCGAGAGACTCGAGGTAAAAATCTTTGTGTTCAACAAATAGTTTGATTCCTCAGCAATATTGCCGGTCAGGTGATCTTCCGAAGTGTTATGTATATTCGTGAGTACGTGCGTTAATTTGATCTAGATTATGCCAAAATCTGCCCTAAAAGTGAGTTTGATCGTTCATTAACGTGATAGAACTGCAGTTGTCTAGACGTAGCTTTGGAGAGGATCCAGGCTTTGAATCGGCAGATAAGGTAGAGTTTGAAATCTCTGTTTTTATGGGAGAAAATTGAACTTGTGATTTTTACCATGATTTTCTAATCATTATGAACTTTTGAACTGGTGTGGGAGATTTAATATGAATATTCATACCTCTTTTTATATTATTGTTTTGTCATGTTACGTTTGCCATATCTTGGCTATGCATTTTACACTTTCCATTATTGTGTTTTGCATTTCATATATTTTTTGGGAGTTTTCTATCATGTTTAATTCTTCCGACAGATGTCTGTGGACAGATGTCGGTGGACAGAGTGAGAAAGGACTGTTTTGAATAACATGTGGTAGACTGTTTTTTTGACATGACTAATTATTGATTTGGGGAGTATGTGTGAGTTTGGATATTTTCAGGCTATTAGCCATAGTGAGACTTCTTTAATCAGAAGTGTTTTACAGTTCAGAGTTTAGTTATCTAACTCGATATTTCATTTATTATGCATTTTAATCTTTGCTTTGTTTTATTCATTTCTTGTTGGGTTATTTGAATAATAAACCTATTTTTGTAGAAACTATTGCGTTTTCTTTAAATAGTCCATTTAATTGATTTGGTGAGAATGAGTGAGATTCGGGTGGGTGAACTTCGGAAAACGATGAGAGAGAGAGAGAGAGGCGAGACGAGAGAGAGAGAGAGAGGTGATACACGGTGAGAGAGAGAGAGAGAGAGAGAGAGAGAGAGAGAGAGAGAGAGAGAGAGAGAGAAAAATAGATGTAAGTGTTGCCGTGAGAGAACGTTCATACGCCTCCGTTTTTCATGAATAAAGATCGTTGGAGCACGCACCTTCAAAAGGTGTTACACCTTCAAAAAGTGTTAATTCTGTCCTGGTTACAGAATTTAATGGCGGCAGCGGTGTCTTTTGATTTTAAATGGTGGCAGCATGATTTTAATGTCTTTAATGATGGCGAAAGAGGGAGATTACTAATAGACTAATTGGTAACGTTGATGCCCAAGGCATACTGCCGACTTCACCTGGAGCTGATGTGACCAGTGTTGAATGACTGAGTGGGTCGTGATTACGTGAAATACGGGGAATCTTTTTTTTTTTCCGTTTCTATTCGAGTACTGGGAGTGGGGAGTTGTGAAATAGATCTGGATGATCTCTAGAGCAATTTTGGGGTTAACAAAATACCCAAATAAGTGTGAATAGGGGCGATTGTGAGTTAATTACGCAAAGTGATTATTCAACAAGAATCGCGCTGGTGTTTTTTTGCTTTGAGCCGTCGAGTGGGTGACGTCACAGGCTAGCACAGCTCTGTTTTCTATAGAGAGAGATAGGTACTTCGTTTTCTGTTTCAAAATTGGTAAGTACCCCATTCTCGTAAGTTGCGCAGAACTCCGTTTTCTGTTCTTCTTTTTTAGAGGGGGTAACTTGTGCCTTTCTCTAGTGTTCTTTTGGTTTCTTTTTTTGTGTTGTTACGCTCAGGGCGTGTGATTACTCACAAAATGCCGGACGATGCAGCAAGCACATCCCAATCAATTGTGGTGCATAAAGTGACGAACATTAGTGCGGGAATTAATAATTTTAAAGGGTTAGTTGATGGAAAGCCAACCCAAAATATAGAAACTTTCATTGAGTCAGTGAACAATTATCTGAATTCCAAGAAAATTACGAATGGCGCTGAAGCTTTAACAGAGGCTAAATCATTTCTGGATTTAGATAAAGGAGATATTGGGAAACGAGCACGCAGTTTCGGGTTCAGAAGGTGTAAAACTTGGAATGAACTGCAGAAATTTCTACGAGCTACTTATGGCGGAGTTCAACGTGAATGCGCAGTTCGGAATTTGCGAGAGTTTCTCAAAATAAAGAAGGGCAATGATTCACTAGTCACATACAGTGCGAATTTATTTGATGCAGTAGTTGAGTTAAAGAAATCTATAATAGGCTCTCCATGGGTAACTGGAAATAATATCTCCTTAGATAATTTTGAAAGATTGTTACACTTTGCTTGCCTTTTAACATCGGTCCCAGATGTAATTGTAGAAAGTTTTGATAAGAGAATTGATCAGGATACAGACGAATCCTTTTTCGTTTGCACAGATTAACAAAAATCTAGCAAAATGCCCGACACTGGACAGTAGTTTTGTACAGGGAGGTGCAAAGATGTCAGCTGCGGTTTCCAAACCACAGAATAATGATAGTCGCTCGCATTCGGGAAATGATGCAACAGCGAAGACATGTGCACGAGTAGAATCGAAGAAAATTCCAGAGAGATCAGTCACAACGATACGTTGTTTTAATTGTGATAAAATAGGCCATAGTAAATCAAATTGCAGAGTGAGATATTGTTCAGTTTGCAAATCTTCAGATCATGGATGGAGATTTTGCCCAGCCACAAAGAGTAGAGATTATTCAGGGAAGTCACGGGAGGTTTTTCTAGATATGACAGGAGAATTCCACATGATGCAAGTTCTAGATACACAAAGGAACAGCAGAATTTTCACAAGATAAGTTCGAAAACGGACACAGGATAATGACTAATCAGGTCTTAGAGTCACTAGAACCTAGGCCGATTGTACGTGGATTCTCTAATGGCAATGAAATTTCATATTTTCATTGATTCTGGTAGCTCAGTTAACTTAGTAAATGCTGACCTTTTTCACTCGAGGTTTCCAGAGTGCAAATTAGTCCCTTCTAGTGAGACAGTGTGTGATGTACAAGCGAGAAAACTGAATATTTTAGGTTCGTCATTTCTTACGCTTTGTATCGGTGGAAAGACAATAGTAGAATCATTTTTGGTCATAGAAGGATTAGCCTTAGGTGAAATGGTTTTGCTAGGACACCCTTCTTGTATGCGACATAACATCAACATTCTTACGGGAGTTCAGGGATTACAATAGGTGAGTCAGGTTGTTTTGTTCCATATATACACAGGAAAAAAACTTGTGAGAAACTTAAGACACAGTCTGAGACATGTGTAACACAGTCATTAGAGAGTGAAGATATTCCGCAAAGATCTTTCAAAGGATTTTTGTTGGAAGATATTGAATTGCAACCGCGAGTTCCTACATTAGTTAAAGTGTCGCTGAAAGAGAAAAAGTTTCCTTCTCAAGTGTGCGTTGTTGAGGGAACCGAGAAATTCAAAGACGTTGTGAGTACGGTGTCAGTGAATGAAATTTCAGTCGCAGGCGTGACTTCAGTAGAATTAGTTAGCTATCAAGACTCAGTGAAAAATATCACAAGGATACTTATGTAATTGATTTTGAAGAGTTTAATGAAGAGCATAAATTAGTGAGTTTTTGTGGAGACGGGAATATGTTTCCTAACGAGGAGCAACAGTTCCGAAGTCAGGTTCTACATGAACACTTTGGCTAAAGTTGATTATCCTGAATATTCAGATAAAGTAGAGAAAGTGTTGAAAGAATATCTAGATATCATTGCTTTGAAGGGAGATAAATTAGGAGTTACAGATGTTTTAGAACATTCAATCCGCCTAGAAAAGGGTACAAATCCCATATATATTCCAGCATATCGAATTCCTTTTAAGATCAGAGAAGAAGTAGAAAAGAAGTTCAGAAGTGGGAGTCGGAAGGCATTATCAGACCGTCCAATTCTCCGTTTAATTTTCCTTTGCTTGCAGTTCCTAAGAAAGACGGTAGTATCAGAGTTTGTGTAGATTTTCGTAAATTGAATGAAAAAACATGCCCAGATAGATATCCTGTAGCTTGTTTGCCTGATTTGTTTGTTGAGATCGGTGGCAAGAATATATATTCATCTATAGATCTTATGCAAGGGTTTTACAGGTTCCCTTTGTGAGAGTAGCCGTAAATATACAGCATTTTCAATACCAAAGGGACATTACGAGTTTAATAGGATGCCTTTTGGATTACAAGGGTCCCCAATAACATTTACTAGACTGGTTAACACAGTACTTCATGGCTTGTTAGGAAAGTCGGTGTTTGTGTACATGGATGATATTCTCATATGCACAGATACAATTGAAGAACATCTAAAGGTGTTAAAAGAAGTCCTCAAGCGATTACGGTTCGCTGGGTTAAAGGTCAAATTGGCCAAATGTGAGTTTCTGAAGAGAAAAATTGTCTATTTAGGACATGTTATCTCTAAAGAGGAGTTAGAGTGAATGATGAGAAAGTTAAAGCCATTGTGAATTTTCCAGTTCCCAAAACCAGGAAACAGATTCGTTCGTTCCTAGGTATGTCGGGTTTCTTTCGCCGTTTTGTGCGGAATTTTTCTACAATAGCGTCTCCATTGACAGATTTGTTACGAGAAGACGTTAAGTTTGTTTGGGGTGATAGTCAACAATTAGCTTTTGAGAAGCTTAAGAACGCTTTGGTGAACCCACCAGTTTTGAAGTTTCCAGATTTTAGTCAACCGTTCACCTTAGTGACTGACGCGAGTCAGGAAGGTATAGGTGCGTGTTTGATGCAGAAATTTGAAGGAAATTACACCCAATTGCTTTTTATAGCAGAAAGTTCAAAACTCGTGGTAGTAACGAAAGGCTGATGTCAGTTGTGGACAAGGAGGCTTTCAGAGTCGTCTCTAGCCTTGTTCATTTTAAGATGTTGTTGTTGGGAAATAAAGTTGAGATTTTTACAGATCATCAACCGTTGTTAGAGCTTTTAATAAGCCAAATTTGTCGCCCAAGAGAGCACGTTGGTTCCTAACATTGAGAGATTTTGATGCAAACCTCAAATACATTGAAGGTAAGCATAATGTAGTTGCAGATGCATTGAGCAGATATTTTCCGGTCGAGGATGAGGAAATACACACCAATCCTGTGTGGGTGAAGAGAGTAAATATTTGGTGTCTAATGTCTCTGATATTAGTAGTTCTGAGAGATCGCATGTAGAGGACATACACGTTCCTACAGTGCATACTTCGGGGAGAAATAGTGAGTCGGCAGTCTCGGGAGAGATTGTTATTCGTGATAGTGAGAGTAACGCAGTGTGTTATATTACGGGTGAAAATGTCACTTGGGACATAGGCTTGCTGGAACAAAAGCAAGATGAAGATAAATTGTTGTCAGATGCTAAGGCATTTCTTAAGGGAGTTTCACCGAAGAAAGGGTATAAGTTGCCTTTTCTGGTCTAGAGTTGGAGAATAATTTATTGGTGAGAAAAGTTAAGTATAACTTGCGAAGTACTCGAAGCATGGGTGAGATTACACAAATCATCGTGCCAGAGAGTCTAGTACCACAAGTTCTAGACATTGTACATTGTAAATTTGGTTCTCCTCATTTGGGTGTAGACAAGACGTATGAAAACGTCAGGTCAAAGTTCTTTGGAAAATATGTTTTCCGCAGTAGAAGCCTTTGTGAAGAAGTGCGCTATTTGCAATGCGAATAAGCCAGCGACGACAGTGTCGTGTCGTTTGGGTTCATATCCCATACCACATAGGCCGTTTCAGAGAGTGCATATGGATATTCTGGGTAACTTCTCAGAGTCCGCTTATGGTTATAGACATTTATTAGTAGTTGTTGATGAGTTGACTCGCTTTGTCGAGATTTTCCCACTGAAATACAAATCAGCTGAGGAAGTTGCTATAGCGTTCTTTAAGGGGATAATTTGTCGATATGGTGTTCCAGAATGTCTGATCACAGACAATGGTAGGGAGTTTATTAATAAGACTTTAGACGGTCTTGCTAATTTGTTGGGGATAAAGAAAGTATCTATAATCCCGTATAGACCTGAAGCGAATGGGTTATGTGAGAGGGCGAATCGAAAGTAATCAAGATTTGCGCATGACGGTGGGTGGTTCCGATACACATTGGGACAGATCTTTGGATGAAGTGCGATATAGTATCAATACTATGATGAATGACACAATTAAGATATCTCCAGCAGAAGCTTTGTATGGATACAAGTTGAAAGGACCTTTTGATTTGTTACCAGAGCGAGTTCAGGGTGATGTTACGGTCACTTCATTGATAAATACAGCGAGAGAAAGATTTGCACGTATCAGTAAAGAACTTGAACTTAGTTCGCGTGCAATGGTAGAGAAAAGTAACGCGAAATCGAGGGGAGTAGCTTTTTCGATGGGTGATAGAGTGTTTGTTAAAGTGAATGTTCGGAATGATCTGAATTATAAATTAAGTCCGAAGTTCCACGGACCTTTTGAGATTGTAGAGATCAAAAGAGGAATAGATTTGTAGTTAAAGATGTAAACACTGGAGTGACGAAATTGACCCATATTTCGAAAGTTGAAGAAAGTTGGGATGTAATGGAACGTTTGTATATAGTTAGAGGATAAATGGGTTGATGTTTGTATATATATGATGTTTTTTTATTTTTTTTTTGTCTCTTGTTCATTTTGAGTGTTGAAGTTCTTAATCATTTGTTTTCGAATGATTTTGGGAATTGAGACATGGGCTAGTTTCATACGAGATTTGACCCGTGTGTTAGTGTGTTGTTGTGTTATGATGTATTTCATCATCTGACGCAATGTGTGTGTTGTTTAGGATTTTTTTTGGGAGGTACTTAGTATATCGGACCGAACAAGTCTGATCTTTTTTTTCGGGTTGGGAGATCGTATTTGAGTGTTTGGATTTTTTTTTTCCAGTTTCTTTTTTTTTAAATAAAGGGAGCTGTATTGTGAGTAGTTATAGTTGTTAAGATCGTGGGAGCGATTGCCATTACGTCAATTGCTATTTTGTTGAGAGTTAGTCAGGTGTTGCGAAATATTTGCTAACCGGAGTAGAACTTTCATGTCTTTTACGAGATATGATACCTTTTAGTGTTTGGATAGAATTTTTTTGTGAGTGAGTTCCGTAGAGTTGTTGTGTGCTTAATAGTGAGTTGACTGTGATTATTCTGAGATACACACTTGGAATTAGTTCACATTGTGAGTGTTTACTTTTGCATTAGTAGTTTTGTTTGGTTCAGTAACATGAAACCTTTTTGTTATTAGACCTTTTTCGAGTGTTTTTGGGAGACTCAGTAGTGACATGGGATAGAGTAGAGACCATGTTCATTTTGGGAGATCAATGTCAAGGTTCGGGAGTTGATTATAAGACGAGTTGTGCTTTAGTTAGAGAGAAGTGTGTGTGTGACAGTAGTATTTTCCAGTTGCGAGTTGTGTCTGTGGGTGGTTGTGAATTATCATTAGTTCATGGACAGACTCCGACAGAATGTGACTTTAGACAGTTCCTGCGAGATTACCACATTGAGTCCACCAGTACTCTTCCTGCCGTGTTTTTTTGCAAAGGAGTATGCAGTTACAATGATGTGCCAGAGCAACAAGTCGACGACATTCGTTCATCGAGGATCCAAGCAGTTTGATCCTGCAGAATCCTGCCTACGGACTTTCTCGTACTTAGCCGTGCTGTATTCAACAGTTCGAGAAGATAATTATGCGTCATACGCATAACGAGCATTTGCAGTGGAGGTACCTACAACCAAGGTGCCAATGACGGTTCCACCGTTGGAAGACATTGACGATTCCGTGATGTTCCAGTATCAGGAATATATTATGCCGACAATTTTAATTGTCTTAATAGCTGTTTTACTGATAATTCTTGTTGTGGGGGTAGTAAAGCTTATTCGTGTTTGTAAGATTACATGTAAAGGCTCTAAGAACTCAACCCCAGTGACTTTGGAAGTGCGTCATGAGAGCAGTCCTTAAAGCTGCAGTGCAGTAGACATTGCTAATTGAGCATAGCTCTATCTGTTATGTTTTATACATATGCTTTTGTTTTAGTTTGCCGTTAAGAGAGCGAGACGCTCTTATGTGGTGGCCGAGCTCTATTTCAGAAAAATATGACTGCTACAATTTTAAAGGACACATATATGCATTTCATAGCTTCAATGCTTTAAGATGTGATGAAAGAATTTATGGAGTCAGATGGAACTAGGTCGAGAGACTCGAGGTAAAATCTTTGTGTTCAGCAAATAGTTTGATTCCTCAGCAATATTGCCGGTCAGGTGATCTTCCAAGTGTTATGTATATTCGTGAGTACGTGCGTTAATTTGATCTAGATTATGCTAAAATCTGCCCTAAAAGTGAGTTTGATCGTTCATTAACGTGATAGAACTGCAGTTGTCTAGACGTAGCTTTGGAGAGGATCCAGGCTTTGAAATCGGCAGATAAGGTAGAGTTTGAAATCTCTGTTTTTATGGGAGAAAATTGAACTTGTGATTTTTACCATGATTTTCTAATCATTATGAACTTTTTGAACTGGTGTGGGAGATTTAATATGAATATTCATACCTCTTTTATATTATTGTTTTGTCATGTTACGTTTGCCATATCTTGGCTATGCATTTTACACTTTCCATTATTGTGTTTTGCATTTCATATATTTTTGGGAGTTTTCTATCATGTTTAATTCTTCCGACAGATGTCTGTGGACAGATGTCGGTGGACAGAGTGGATAGTGTGGACTGTTTCGAATAACATGTGGTAGACTGTTTTTTTGACATGACTAATTATTGATTTGGGGAGTATGTGTGAGTTTGGATATTTTCAGGCTATTAGCCATAGTGAGACTTCTTTAATCAGAAGTGTTTTGCAGTTTAGAGTTTAGTTATCCGACTCGATAATTCATTTATTATGCATTTTAATCTTTGCTTTGTTTTATTCATTTCTTGTTGGGTTATTTGAATAATAAACCTATTTTTGTAGAAACTATTGCGTTTTCTTTAAATAGTCCATTTAATTGCTTTGGTGAGAATGAGTGAGATTAGGGTGGGTGAACTTGGAAAACGATGAGAGAGAGAGAGAGAGGAGATACACGGAGAGAGAGAGAGAGAGTGATACACGAGAGAGAGAGAGAGAGAGAGAGAGAGAGAGAGAGAGAGGAGAAAAAAAAAATAGATGTAAGTGTTGTCGTGAGAGAACGTTTCATACGCCTCCGTTTCATGAATAAAGATCGTTGAGCACGTTACGTACACTTTCAAAAAGTGTTAATTCTGTCCTGGTTACATATATATATATATATATATATATATATATATATATATATATATATATATATATATATATATATATATATATATATATATATATATATATATATACAGTATATATATATATATATATATATATATATATATATATATATTATATATATACATATATATATATATAATATATATAATATATATATATAGATAGATAGATAGATAGATAGATAGATAGATAGATAGATAGATAGATAGATAGATATATATATATATATATATATATATATATATATATATATATATAGGCATATATACATATAAATATATACATATAATATATATATATATATATATATATATATATATATATATATATATATGTCTGTGTAAAAAGTAACCTGATGATCTTTTGAAAGCTCCTGTGAAATTTACAATATGGTAATCCCATTTCTGCCCCAATTTTTTTTTCCCTTGAATAGCTGATGACCCTTTTTTAACTTTTCAAAAGTCACTGATAGCTAGTACAGTGCAAATGAATCTTGAAATTAGTGATTGCTTATCTATGTTCTTTTTACCCAAAGGTTTTTATATGCATATCAAAGTTGCATACTCATGAGTTTGTAGAGATCTGTTATCAACTACTCAATCAGTGGACGGCTTATTGTTCTAATAGTAGGATATTAATGCCTGAAGTGTAATTTAAAGCTCTAGACTGCTGTGTTTTTACAGGGCTCATGTCACAGATGTGTAATATATTTGTTATTGAGTAATTGCAGATTTGAAGTTGGGTAACACCAAGTTTGGATTAATGAGTAAAGCACGGGCATTATGCCGAGAATGACCTTTCACACACATTAGGCCTTTGAAGTGAACGAGAAAAAAGCTATTGAAATTAAAAATACTAAAATTATTACTGAAATAAGTTTTATACAATATATTTGAAACAGCTAAAATTATACTTAACTTTTAGACGATTTGTCAAAACAGCGAAAATATGTATGGAAATATAAAAATCAACAACCTTTGCCTTAAAAACATATATATTCTTTTTTCTTGTTTCATTATGTTCTAAGTAGGCCACTACCAGTGATGTGGGAAGAGAGAGAAAAAAAACTAGTATTAAACACTCCATGAATAGAGATTACGATTTCAAAAGTAAAGAATTGACGTATTTGCAGACAAGAGGAGAAAAATGTATGAAACAAAACAAAAAAATTCCCAGTAATTTATAATTGTAACATTTACGCGTAAACCAGTCAAAATATTTTCGATTTAGAAGCTCAATTATCAAAGTAAAACTAAATTAAGAAATGCCCGATACAAGAAGTTAACATACAAACCTCACTAAGGGTCAGCACGAAATCTGATGAAAAATATTGTAAAACTGCCGTAGACGTTACTGTCAAAAGTTTAAATGAACGCTTATTGGCTTTTATTTCTCCAAGAGAGCGAGATATAAAAACAAAAGTAGCGAGCATATAGCAGCTAAGGCCTCTCAACAGTCAAGAGATGGGCTTGATTTAATTTGCTTTATGATTTTCCGTTTGATGGCATGGCAACGAAGCGCTGGAGATTCATTACCGTAATGAGATATACCTTAAACAATCCATAACTGGATTCACGGGCAATTAACTTGAAAAGGATGCTACTGCAGTAATATGTCGTCAGCAATGAAGCATTTAAGCTACCCTAGCTCTTTCTCTTCGCGTGGGTGAGGTTTCTATGGTAACAGATCCTGGATCATATCTGAGAAGTCATGCAATGATTATTTCTCTTAAGTTTAATAAGACTGTTAGCACAATCTTCAAATATCCTGCTAGCTCACACACACACACACACACACACGGGTGAAAAGAATAAACTGGTACAGCATAAAAAGAAACTAATAGGGGAAAAAACGGCAATGAGACAATTTATTTAGATAAACAGAAAAAAGGCTAAAGATTACGAAGTAAAATAAAAAAGGAACAAAATCAGCAAATATAGCAAATGGTCTTAAACTGATAAATCCAAGTATAAAGAAAAGTGAAAAAAAAAAGAAAGGAAAACAAAGCTGAGGCATTTCAAAACCACAGGACAGAGAACGTAGATGACAAAATACACCAGGCAACATGCTGCTTTCATAATGTGAATCGATTTATGACGCTCAAATGAGAAAACAGACTATGCTAGATTGAACATATTATTGTTCTTCTTTTCATTTTCATTAATCATTATTTGATGGATTTTTGGTGATTAAACAAACAACCGTGTCATGAGAGAAAAAAAAAACAAAGTAGCACCTAATGTAGTAGTAGAACCAGACTGAAAACCAGTTACATCTTTGAAGGAAATCAGAAATTCGTCATCACTGATATGAAGAATATTGTGGAAAGCTGTGTGAAATGGCTTTGAAAATCTTCAAATAAAGTTTTGAAAATTAATTCGGCAGGTCGTGGTGCTTCTGATTCAAAATGCAGAGGGAACACTGCACCCCATGAATCTGACACAATTCTCTGACTTATTACTTTCATTATCAAACTGTCGTCTTCCCAGACTCTACATCATCTAACTTTGATTTGAAATCAAGTTCTTGCGTTCTGTTTTTACGGAGATGTTTTGGTTATGAAAAGTAAAAAAAAAAAAAAAAAACGTCTGGACGTCAATTACATCACGGGATCCTTATCTTTTAAACAAGATTACTCTGTACGATGGCTGCCTTTTCCCCAAAAATTGCTTTTATTATTAGACCACCACCACAAAATATCTTGTTTGGTCATCGTCCACAAGGGAAAAAATTAACAAAAAAAACAAGAACCCTTAAGGACCAGAGAAGAAACTGGCTTTGAGGGAACAGCAACGACCATAACTGCCAAAAACCACGCTATCACACTTTTCCATTAGCCTTTCATTTTTTTTCCAAGTTCTTGTATTGCAGGTGTGTGCAGGTCGTGTGTATATAATTATTTGTTAGATTTGTTATTCATTCACCGTTCCACATGATAATTTGCCCATTTTCATTAATATAATAATGATAATAGTACCTTGCTACTACAGGCCAGTAATTCGTAAATCATCCTGTGGTAGTTCGAGGTGAAAATCGCAAAACATCATCACTAACGAAGCACGAGGGATATGGAAAAGGCTCTGACGGCTATATTCAGCTAGGTTTCTCAAATTATAGTAAATTGTTTCAAAAACTGTAACCCAAACATTAACGACAAATTGTAAACTCCACGAATCTTACAACTCGGCAACCATAACAGCTTCTACGCAGCTCCTTCTGTAAGAGATTTAAACATTTATTTTCCTTGAAAGTACCGTTGTATGAAAAAGGAAAGTAACAAAGGCTATTTATTTTTGGCGCACTATGGACGACAATAGGTCTTGTCATTTTTTGGTTAAAGAATTTTATTTAGGCTTCTGAAAAACAGATTTTGAAAAAAAATTGTTGCTACGTTAGTTGGCTACTGAACTATAGCGCCAAGAAACGAATGTTTGCTAAACATTTCCTTTTTTATACAATGACACCTTTTAGGGAAAAAAGGCTTAAATCTCCTGCAGAAAGAACTGCTTTCCTTAACCTTAGACCGACCCTGAAAAAAAGAGAATTTGTTTAATGAATATACGTACCCTGATTACGTTGGATGTATCAAAAAGACTGAAGAGAGTACGTATAAACGCATATCATAGAGGCTTATCTTATCTATATATATATATATAAATAATGCATAAAGTATATATGTATTATATACAGTATGTATATAATTATATATATATATATGTATGTATATTTTTATACATATGTCAGCTCTTCAGGTGACGAGTGGTAGAGCTGTGGACTAAACACAATGTGCTAGGCCTGAGTTGAGTCTCCGGCCGGCTGATGAAGAGTTACAGGAATTTACTTCAGGTGATAGAAATTCATTTCTCGCGATAATGTGGTTCGGATTCCACAATAAGTGTAAGTCCTTTGCTAAGTAACCAATTGGTTCTTAGCCACGTAAAATAAGTCAAATCCTTCGGAGCCCTTAGAGCTGTTAATCAGATCAGTGGTCTGGTAAAACTAAGGTATACTTTTTTTTATATATACATATGTTATATATATATATATATACATATATATATATATATATATATATATATATATACTGTATATATATGCATATATATAAATTCTTTTTTTACTGTAATATAACAGTGTTCTACAAAGCTCCAAAGGCTCATAACAACACTATTTGTACGACAGAATCATATATTTTAATTGACAATGTTCCTTCCTGATCGCTGCTGAATATAGACAATAAGTAAATGACAAGCGTGTTAATAAGGAATTTGCAGGTGAGGGTACGACTTTGATGCTACTGGAAATGTCAGTTTGCCAGTGATGAAAGGAGTCACTCCGTTGCTATTATTATTTAGGTGTCGTCGAGTGTATAGCCTTTGTATAATGGTAACTGTGAAATAATATGTATAACACAAAATACGTAATGTCCAACATGTATGCACACACATACACAAAGATACATACATACATATATATATACATATGTATATATATATACAGTATATATATATATATATATATATATATATATATATATATATATATATATATATATATATTAAAACACTAAAGGAAAGAAAAAGAGAAACATTTTGTAAATCATGTGTTGTTTGATATACAAAATCACGTACCAAGTGTGATTATAATCATATATATACCCTGGGTAGGAGGAGAAGAAGGTAAATCAATGCACCTCACGCGGTGCACTGCAGGCATTACTTATGGTTCTTTGCAACGTCCCTTCGGCCCCTAGCTGCAGACCATTTCATAGTTAAATTACTGTACTTCCTATTCATATTCTTTTCTTGTATCTCACTTTCCATCGCAAAAGATTTGTTTCATAGTGTAACTCCGAGGTTTTCGTCCTGTTACACCTTTCAGACCTTTTTATTCTTAATTTTCCTTTCAGCCCTGAATGACCACATAGGTCCCAGCGTTTGGTCTTTGGCCGAAATTTTAAATTCCATACCATCTTATTCCATTCCATTCTATAATCATATGTATGTATATATATATATATATATATATATATATATATATATATATATATATATATATATATATATATATATATATATATATATATATATATATATATATGCATATATATTGATATTTAGCCTTTTCTTGGTTCTCACCAGAATCTCAGGTAACGCCAACTGCAGCTATCAGGATACAACAAAAGCTGTCCCGCCTCAGGGATTCCATATTGAGTGTCCATTGTCCGACCTGAGGCAAGACTTGCGTTTCTTGAGCAATTTATCAAATGATTGCCGGCTTGTTAGACCTGTCGAGAGCTTTTGTAACCGATAATTTGTGCTACCCGAAAGATTATAGCTCCCCTCTTCCCTTTCGGTTATAGTGGTCATAACATTACCTACGAGCAGGTTCTTGGTATGTTCCACCTACTGCACCTCTTCAAGGTTACACAGCCTCTCGTCCTAATGTATGTTGGTTCTTACATCCATGATAGTTACATATGATATTTATATATATATATATATATATATATATATATATATATATAATATATATATATATATATATATTTTATATATATATATATATATATATATATATATATATATATATATATGTGTATATGTATATATATATATATATATATATATATATATATATATATATATATATATATATATATATATATATATATATATCCTTTCAATAATGGAATTTGATATCAAAGTACTATTTCCTTGGCATTATCCTTGATTTTGATAATCTACAAGAATAAGGATTTATAAGTATGAACCACTGGGAAAGACTGTGTCAATACTTTAATAAATCATGTCAGTAATGAGTTACAGTAATAGATTGTTGACATCAAAGACAGTGGCCTGTAAAGTTTACCTTGATATCTAATTTTACTACAAGAGGAACTGAAAGATTATATTACCATGCTACCAAATAAGATATGAAATATAAAAATTGCATTTAAAATACGTTTCAGATTAAATGAAATGAACTGCAAGCGTAAAATATTTAACTGTAATTAAAAAGATATGTCAATTTAAGTTTATTAACAAGTGGGGAAGGTGCGTTTTTCCAGGCATGTGGGCATGTCTAGAATTATGGGAAAAGTATGGATGAAAAAAAAAGACAGTAAGACAGACAGACAGACAGATACGAAGACACACATTCTCCCTTTCTCTCTTTCTCTTGATTCCAATAAATTTACAACAAATACTTAATCTATCCACTGTTTCAGTAATTTCGTCCTAATTCTATAACATCACAGTCATGCATCAAATGATTTGTGCTGTCTTTAAATTACCTTCATGTAACTCTACTTTGTCGGTATAATCTTACGTAATTATAATATCCTGCCCTTCATGTGATGCAATCAACTGTCCGCTATTGTCCAGAGTGAAGTGGTGCTCGATTCCTTCATTAAGTCTTTGACATTTTTTATGGCACTTGGATTTTTTCTCGCAGTTTGCAATATTGTGTTATTCAGACCAGAATATTGAATTCGCGTCGTGTATGAACTATACGGATTTTCCCTTTGATGAAGTCGTTTGACGAGCAGATCATGAAATGTCAGCGACACATATACTATAAGGCCCTGAAGAAACTTGACCCAATTATTTTCATGTATCCTCTTACTCTTGTGTCATATAAAAGCATATTCTATGATAATGATATAGGGTAAATCTGTGCAAACTACTGTAATTACCAGTTGCTTGGAATGCTTGTATGAAGCTGATGGTAGTCTCGACTTACACTCATTTAAATTTAACTTAACATTGCCTTATGCATTTATAAATCTGCATACATCTCTAAAACTCTCTTCCACAATGTTCTGATAAATCTGCTCTCTATATCTTTATATATATATATATATATATATATATATATATATATATATATATATATATATATATATATAATATATATATATATATATATATATATATATATATATATATATATATATATATATATATATATATATATATATATATATGTATATTTATATATATATATATATATATATATATATATACTATATATATATATTATATATATATATATATATATATATATATATATATATATAAATATATATATATATATATATATATATATATATATATATATATATATGTTATATATATATATATAAATATATATATATATATATATATATATATATATATATATATAATATATATATATATATATATATATATATATATATATTATATATATAAATATATATATATATATATATATATATATATATATATATATATATACAGTATATATATATATATATATATATATATATATATATATATATATATATATATATATATATGTTGTGTGTATAAATATACTGTACATATATATATTTTTTTTATGATGTTGCCTTCTAATATGTGTATCATCCCATAGTTTTGATATATTTACTCTTATGTTTAAAATTGGTAGTACATTTTAATAGTAACGTAGTATGTGATCGCTCATTTTGTCCCCTAGCAACAAGTGTTCTGTACTTGTGATTTCGTATATCGTGTTTTGGTTCGGTTGTTTTTGCAAGAAATAACGAGTAAATGAGCGCTTTGTTTTGATTCACATGTTGACAGGTCAGGAATAACAATCTAGTCATGTTAAGATTTCTGTAAAAGCTTTGTCCCATACGAGAGGAAGACAAATGATTTCGCAATGTTTCATGTACTGCTCTGAAAACCAACTTTGGTCCGTTGCTAGGTAACCAGTTGGTTCTTAGCCATGTAAAAATAAATCTAATCCTTTCGGGCCAGCCCTAGGAGAGCTGTTAATCAGCTCAGTGGTCTGGTTAAACTAAGATATACTTAACTTTTGGTTCTTCATCTTGTTTTGAAAGCGTGCCGTTTGTGGCTGCCAGCTGCCATCTGTTTTGATCGTGTTGAGGTTTCATTAAGAATTTCATCCCAAACGATTTTTTGTTCGAGTTGCATACGCCTTTTTGAGAGTAAATGCATGTATCTTGATCGATTAGGTCATGTTTTGTAGGATTGTGTTGCTCTGATCACATACTGTTCTGATGTTCTCTGATTGTTTCATTTCCCACTGGAATCCTAAAGTTTGCTCGCTCTGATTTCAGAGACCGTTAGTGTTGGCTCTCTCTCTCTCTTCAAAAGAGAGAAATTTTAATGTAAAATATTTGTGATCACTGGCTTTAATCTTAGCTTTTGAGATCTGAATATAGGAAAAGTTGTAATGGCGCCATACAAAAAAGTGAGTTTTGTGAATCTCGAGTAGCTGCGATTTTGCAAAAACTTTCACAAGCTTGTGTAAGGTAAAGTAAATTTTACATATTATTACCATGGTATAATAAGGTATATTAAGGAAATTTTGCCGTAGTGAAGTTATTATTGATAAATCTTTTGTGTATTTTTGTGCTTTATTGTGTTTGCAATCTCTTGATTTTTCACATTTTATATCTTGGTGATTTAACATTTATTTATTTAGCATTTTAAATATTTCTTGATAATTTAACATTGCATACTTGATTTAATTTTCATTTTTTAAGATTCTTTTCAAATCTTGAGTAATTCTTGAGTTTAAATTTTGCTTGATTAATTTAATTTCTTGATAAATTAAAGTTTTGTGAATTAGTTAGATTTGTTTAATAATTTAACTCAAGAATTAATTAAATTTTGTGTTGTTTTCAAGCAATAGTAAATTTTTCAGACTGTGAATTCTAATTGCAAATTCTGAATTTAAGAATATATTTTTGTATTTAATGTTTTTAAAAACAGTGTTTCATTTATTGACCACCAGTGAATAGGATTAATTGTGTGCATAAGGCAAAGTGGTAAACATGTTTTGTTCCTTTAGTTTTGCAGAAGTGAATTAAGACCAGGGAAACAGTTAAAGTTGTTTGATGGAGTGATGTCCTTTTACTCTAGTATATTTCTTGTTTAATTGTTAATACCTTACACTTGCTTTGATAAACTTAGTTTGATTTTTCACGTGATTAATGAGTTTTTTAAGGGATCACTGTTACCTATAGAGTACTCAGTCGTAATTTTATTGCTATGAGAGCTCAGGTATCTGGCTGAAGTGAGGTAAAATTTTGAGTTCTGTGATTAGTTGTGTGATAACCAGGTACTTGGTACACATCGTGACAATATAAATATAACACTGGAAGCGGCGCGCTGACACTCTCTCATGAGCCTGGCTGTGATGAAGGGCGGCTGGGCGCGAGGCGGCGCTCGCGGTGGCGTCTGTGTCCTCTACGGGAGGCGGGCTTTAACAGTCTATTGAAGCAGTCTTTCCTCCCGAAGTGCTAGCAGGCTTGCTGCTGTTGTTCCACTTCAGCAGAAGGGATTATGTAGAACCTGGTCAGTCGCGGCGAGACGGGCGTCATCCCTGGCGAAGATGTGGGTGGTGGATGGCAGCCCTGGCGGTGTGGTGGTCGATCGTCAGAGTGTGCATTCTGCGCTTTGAGGCGACATGACCACATGCGACCCTCTGGTAAGCAGTTGGCATTATCGTCACGATTGCTTGGAACTCGGGCTGGCAGCAGATCTTTACTCAACTGCGGAAGAAGTGCCGTCGGCTCTGGGGGCAGTTCTTAAGCCGAGGAGGACCCACGGAAGCTGATATTTCCAATTCTCAGCGGTGCAGCGGGCCATGAGGGACGCCTTCAGGGACCTGTGGAACCGCTCAGCAGGCCGTTGTACCGGGTTGCTGTCACCGTGGCCGTTGTGATGCGTGGTCCCCAGCAGCTGGTGCAGGGCAGACCATAATTCGGACAGGAAGGCGGGGCCTTGACGGCTGACCCAACTGGAGAGCAGGGCCTCGGCACATGTGCTGGTGGTGGCTTCTTGCATCGGCATGGCTTCGGGCCACCTCGTAGATCGATCTGCCGTCGAGATATCTGGACCGCCTGATGGGAAAGGGGGCCCGGCGGCGTCGATATATGTATGTGACGAACGCCACTCTGGCTGCCAGGAACTTCGCCCTCCCGGACTGTGTGTGACGTCCCACCTTGCTGGTTTGGCACTGCAGGCACTGTTTCGCCCAGGACGTGGCATCTTTTTGCACTCCGTGCCAGACGAACTTCTTTGACAGCAGCTTGGCCGTTGTTCTGGCGGAGGGATGTGAGAGGCCGTGAATGATGTCGAACACCTGGCGGCGGCGGGAGGCTGGGACCAAGGGGCGGGGCTGACCAATGCTGTCTTCAGAGGCTTGTTTGAGGGCGAGGGCCACGTCCCTCCACTTGAGGACGTGACAGCGGTCGCGGTAGGCTGGGGTTTCTGGATCTCTGACCTGTTCCTGGTGAGGTCTTCGTAGTTTACCCGAGCTGCACTGCATTCAACTGATTCTCGAGGGCATCTGCTGCAGGATTTTCTTGCTGGGAGGTGCCTGGCCGAACGGAGTAAATTTGGCGATGGCTGAGAGGTGCCGCTGCTGCCTGGAAGACCATGAGTCCTCCTGCTTGGTGAAGGCCCCTGGGTTTTTCGGTTGCCATGGCAGTCTGTCCTGTTGGCCGCCACCACCCCGTTTTTGAGCAGACGAGCGGTAGCCGAAGCGATTATCGATCATGCCGGCGGCATGTGGTGGCAGGCAGAATCCATGTGCGGGCGTTATTACTCTGGCGGCGAATCGTTAACCTCTATAATCTTCACCTGGACGAGCTGGCGATATGTGAGGCGCTATTCCAGCGCTCGTGTGCCACGGTCTCTGTTGGTGCTCCGCCGTTTGGATGAGGACGTCGAGGGCATGAATATGGGTGAGAATCTGGTGCAGACCTCTGGGAGGGCTGGCGGTAGATCTCCCACGACGAGCATTCTCGCTGTTTTGCTGCAGTAAGTCCCGGGGTGATGGAGCTGAGCCCGTATACCGTCTCGTTGGTCATGCAGGTTGTGGCCCGGAGTCGATGGTGCGAGCTGACCGGCTCGGATGATGAGCGCGTCTGAGCTTCTTGCGTCAGGTATGTGAAGTGTGCACGGACTTCCGCAGAATGATTTTCTATATGTACCTCCTCCCGGCGGAAGGGCGTTAAGCACTCGCGTGTTACCACAAATATTTCGTCAATTAGGTCGCTACACAGTGCTCTCGACCCTGTACATACGTTGTTGGGTTTCCCCACAGGTGGTGGCAGCAACTACGGACAAGGCGTCCGTGACTGTGTTGCGGGCCGAGGATTGTTGAGCGCGAGGGCATGGGTGTGGAGGTGCGTGAGCATTGCCGGCGCGGGAAGAAGCGCGGGTGAGGTGGGAGGAAGGTAGGCCTCCAAGTCCGCGAGGTTCGCAGTCAATTGAACGAGGGAGGATGTCCGTGTCCATGCTCGCTCTTTGCCCTCTTACTGGAGTGGGGTACTGCAGCGTCCGCGCTGGAAATGCGCCGTGTGTGTCGTTAATGGCGCTGGTATAATTATACACATATTTATACATATAATTATATACATACATACATACATATATATATATATATATATATATATATATATATATATATATATATATATATATATATATATATATATATATGTATATATATGAGGTGCAAAAGAAACGAGCAGGTAAAAGTGACTGCTACTTTATTACAGATCCAGGCAGTTTATATAGCGGCAGATTGGCGTCGAGCCGCGAAAGACAATGAAATTGTGTGTGACCTGAGGCCAATAATAATTAACAATAATATACAGCGAACAAGTACAGTTTACAATATAAAGACAGACAAAAATCCAATATGGATATAATCTTGATACCTGCGAATAAAGAAAAACAAGATACACAATCGATAATAGGTGATCAAATACATATATAGTTTAACTGATTAAAATCGCGTGACCTGGCATGTTAGGCGTGACTAATTGTATGGCGAAAAACTGGGAAGTCACCATTGAAAACTTGCTCAGCGGAGACTTAGCGAATGATGCGTTAAGCTGGAGACTCTGATTTGGCTCTGAGGTGACGTTCTCTCCCCCACCCCCAGGGTGGGACGTCTGATCAGCCTGCATATCTGCTGGGGCATTGAAGGGTGCCACGGCTGCGTGAGGACAGTGGGGGAACGCCCTGTGCGTGCGGCTTTGTGGCTGCAGGTGCGGGCGGTCTTTTCCTGGGACGGCCGCGCGGCCGCCATGTACGAGGGCCTGGCTGTGGTGAAGGGCGGC